>NC_039286.1:10706548-10714127 GCF_003368295.1 Carassius auratus
GACGCCACAATGACACCCAAACTTGAATTTTAAGAGACATTTGGAACGTAAACAAAAGCAAATCACATTTTCATTTATATCTGGAAAAAACACAAGGACTTAAATGTTAGTGATGTTATTGTTACCTAAAACTAAAAACTATTAAAATTAAGTTTTTATAAAAATGTATATAATCAAACAAATTTTAATATAGGAATTTAAAGTAAAAGTGAAAGTAAAAAACAGTAAACTTAATAAAATAATTTTAATTTAAAGGATTCTTAAAAACAAATACAAATAAAACACTTCCTTAAACAAGATTTATCGAAATTATATATATATATAAATAAAAAAACATTAAAAAATTATGAAATTATAAATTAAAAAATTTGATTAACGGCAGTGTTGTTCCTGTTAACTAAACTATTAAAAGTTATTTTCATTATTGCAATATAGCTAAAATAAAATAAAACAAAAATATAAACAGAGATAACTTAAGATTAAATTTAAAATAAAGATTAAAAATGGTTAAATAGCCAACAAACTGAAATAAATAACGAAGTGGAACTACTAAAATTACTAAAACTAAATCTGAAATAAAAATAAATAAAATAGATTTTTTTAACTGAAACTAAAACTCTAAAAACAGCTAAATTAAATACTATCACATAATAAAATTACTTCGTATTAAAGTATACAATATACTATTTTTAAACACTATAATAGTATATTAACAATACTAAAATAATACTACTAATAGGAAACTACTAAAAATGACACTAAATTGAAATATTAAAACTAAAATATTTATAATAGTATTTAATATGATATTATTAAATACGGAACCGCATATGTATTTACAAAAATAAATAATAATAATAATAATAATATAAAAAATCAGTTATTTTGTGCTGTTGAGTTTAGGCCTTGAGAATGAATCCTGATTCAACCTATTAATGAGTTAATCATACTGCAGCAGCTCTGATTTGATAAATAATAATAATTCATCCATTATTTCTGTGAGACGTGGACCAATGGCAGTGTGTGTGGTCATGTGACCTACGCAGCTCTCGAGGCCCCGCCCCCTCTCTCATGGCGTGGTGCTGGCGTGACATCAGCTCTCGCTCGTCCTGTATCTGCACACGCTCCTGCTCCAGTTCACGCAGACGGCTGGCGGTCATCATCAGCTCCTGCTCCAGACGCAGCTGTAGCTCGGATCGCTCCCGAATCTGCTGCTCCAGCGCCAGACGCTCACCTGTGTAGCCGTCAATCACACCTGGGCACACACACACACACACATCAGAACTGCTCCATCACACCTACAGCGCTCTCTGTGTCTCAGTTCTGCGTGAACAAACACAACATTATTATTATTATTATTATTAGGGTTTTCAAATGTACCGACATAAGTCCTGAAATGTAAAAAATGTGACAATACCAGCATTTCCTGCTGAAATTACTCACATTTTTTACATTTCAGTATTGATATCAATAGACAACCCCTCATTATTATTATTATTATTATTAAATAATACAGGTTTAAAACAGCATACAAATAAATTAAATTAATATAAATAAATTACAAATAAAGGAAACATTATTATTGGTAATATTACTATTAATAATAATAATAAATAACGTTTGGTAAAACATGATTTTGGGGTGAACAAATAAAATAAGATATATTTTTAATTATTATTAAATTATATATGTTTGAAACAAAAAAGTAAATAATTTTTGGGTGGACAAACAAAATATAATATTATTTATTATTACATATACTTATTTAGAATTTTACTAATTAAAGCTAATTAATCATTATTATTTAAATAAAACTATTATTATTATTATTATTATTAAATAACATGTTTGTATTAAAAATTAAATAAAACATCATTATTATTATATATTGTAAATTATATTATATTACATAGATTATATTGATATTATTAAATAAATAAATGTATAAACATTTATTACTATTAATAATAAATGCTTGGTACAACATGATTTTGGGGTGAACAAATAAAATTAAAAACTATTATTATTGCTATAATTAATATATGTTTGAAACAAAATGAGGGAGAGTAAATGATTTTTGGGTGGATTTGAAGATTATTATTATATTGTTTATTATTATTATTATATATAATAATTATTAAATACTTTACTAATTAAAAAAACTAATCATTATTATTTAAATAACACTATTATCATTATTATTATTAAATAAAAAATTTGTATTGTAATATTAAATATTTATATTGATATAACTAAATATAAAAATGTTTTTAAAAAATCATTGTTAACAATAATAAATGTTTGAAAAGCATGAGGATGAGTAAATGATTTTTAGTTGAACAAACCCATTAATTTCTTTGCATAATCAACTAATAATAATAAAAAACAAGCCTTTATTTTTGAGCTTGAGTTAATATCTGTTTTTGTTTGAGGTAATTTCAGACAGCTGATATAAAATATAGCATTGCATTGATTTGCATGTGTGATGTAAAGGACAGAAACACACACACACACACACACACACACACACACACACACACACACACAGGATCTGAACGTGACAACAAAGCGTTTCTGTCCTGAATCTGTTCCAGGTCACTGATCCTCCTCTCGTTCTCCCTCATCTCTTCACACATTCATGTTTCAACTGGGAATATTTATGAAGAAAATAAAACTGTAGAGAGACCTGAAGTCCTCAAACTCATTTCCTGATGGTTTTACTGTGGCCTGTAAACAGCTGAACACACACACACACACACACACACACACACAGATAAGACACTTTAGATCATGAATATGAGAGATCTAACACTGTTTAAGCTCATTTGCAAATGAAATGAGGTCACAGAGAGCGATCAGAGTAACAAAAGAGCTTCACACGGCACATATACACACACCACCAGCAGACAACCTGAATGAGAACAGATCAGTCTCTATATGACCGCTAAAGCACTGATCCTGAAAACATCAATATTAGCATCATACTGTACACACAAGAGCAACTGTGTGAAGCTGAACTCACTAATAGAAGACCTTTATCTGTTCATCATCACTCGTTCAGTGCTTTATTTGAAACACTGACTATATAAACCAGCAACAGATGAGCACAGAATGTGTTTCTCCTGTTTAAACGTGTGCTAGAGTGACGGATTTCTCCATTGCTTTCGCTACTTCTGTAGCATTTCAAGGATGAAACTGCCTTTTAAAAACACTGAAAGCACATTATTTAAAAAAAAAAATAGAATTAAAATACAAAATTTACAAAAACAAATAACTAATAAATAATTAATTTTAAAAAAAATGACAACGTGAATGATTAAAAAATACTTATTAAAAATATATATAATCATACAAATTTTAATATATATATATATATATATATATATATATATATAATATATATATATATATATATATATATATATATTAGGGGTGTAACGGTTCACAAAATTCACGGTTCGGTTCGATACGATACACTGATGTCACGGTTCGGTTCGGTTCGATACGTTTAGATACAGCAAAATGTAAAAACATCTCAACTTTTCAGAATGCCGCAAGCGCACCGCGGGTCATGTGACAAGAACCAACCAATCAGCTTCATCCTTTCCCGTAACAACGTTGAGAGCTCAGCCAAGATGAAGGAACAGCTGATCATAGTTGTATATGGATTGCAATTTTGAAATAAATTTAGTAGCAGAGCTACTGCAAGCGATTTTTAGAGCTGCAAATCCATTTATCCTTCGCTGAAATTTCCGCGTCTCATGGAGAGAGCACGTCATTGTTGCTTAGCAAAGACAGACGCCTCATGAGCGCTTCTGCCCGAGCGCTTTGGAAAGGAGGAGAAAGACGCGCTTAGCGTTTTCCATGCGTTTTTAGGCACGATATGTGAACGGCCCCTAAGGCGCTCGCTCACTCAGCACGCGCTGAAGGCTCGTTGCAAAATGTCGAATGCATTTAACAGACCAGAAATATAAGATCCTAAAATAACCAACAGGTCTGGTGTTTGGGTTGGATTCCCTGTAAGCTATAGTGTCTAAATGCTGCAGGATAGTTTGCTGGCGTGCATGTTTCTCCTTTTTTTTCGTCTTTTCCCAGATAGTACTGACGCATATATCCCAGATATTCCCGCTGGTTTTTTTTTTTTTTGTAATCCCGCTGGTGTACCCTGTCATGTTGCAGATGCGACATACCGTTGTTTTTTTTATCCACCACTCTCTTGCCATCACCATTATAGCTTAAAGGGAATCCAAAGTGCACCCAAACACCAGACCTGTTGGTTATTGGGGGATTCTTCTCATTTTCTAGTCTGTTAAACGCATTGCTATTTGCCAACGAGCTTCAGCGCGTACTGAAGTGAGCGAGCGCCTGCTGAGTAGCCTAACATAACATATAAGATGGTGTTTTTTTCTTCTTCGGGAGTGTCAGGGGCGTTGCCTGTTACGTTGTTTGGGTTATTGGGCTACCTTGTTGAACGCCATATCATTATATTTCTTTCTCTCTCTTTTTTTTTTTTTTTCAAATATATTAATTACTCCAACGACCGTTCGGTATACATAATGCGTACCGCGTACCGAACCGAAAGCGTCGTACCGAACGGTTTCAATACGAATACGCGTATCGTTACAACCCCTGAATATATATATATATATATGATTTAAAATAAAAATGAAAAAATAGTACATTTAATAAAATAATACAAATAAAACAGAAATACAAGATAAAATAAAATAAAATAAAACACTTCTTTAAACACAATGTATATACTTTATTTTTATACATTTAAAATGTAATCATTTAAATTGACAATATTATAAAATAAATAAAAAATAAGTACAAAATACATATTTAAAATGTAAAAATAATTTATATATATATATATATATATATATATATATATTATATATATATAATATATATATATATATATATATATATAATCAAAATAAAACTTGCCTAAATTATAAAAATTCATTAAAATGGTAAAAATTTTAAAATAATAAAAAAACTGTCATTTCAAATTGATAAATAATAAATAAATAAATTTTTTAATGAAAAGTAAAATACCAAGCAAAATGTACTTTAATCAAAAATACAAGTCTAAAATAAAAGGATTTTAAAACGACAGTAATTTTTTTTAATACATTTTTTATATTTTATAATTTTTAAAGTAATGTTTTATTTTGATCATTTTATTTTAGAATACTTTATTTTATTTTACACTTCTATTATGTCATTTTAAAATGCAATCCAAATCAAGCACTTTAAACACTGCAGTTTAATGTTGTTTTATAATGTGTCTTGTGTATTTTAGCATTCCACTGTCCTGCGTCTGGCGTTTGTTTAATGCAAAAAACACATTCCCATACAACTGTTTCAATTGTAATAGCTAATGTAATGTATTTAAAGGTTTCAGTTGTAAAGCTGAATAAATTGCATGTAAATATAGGAGTGTGACAGTCATGTACAAACATCTAGAAACCCAAACCCGTCTGCTGTATTTGGACTGAACACACAGAGTGAGCAGCCGAGTTCAGACACGCAGGTGAATAATGACATAAAGGACACCATCAAACCACAGACGCGCACAAGAACAGCAGCAAGGCTTCGCAAACGGCCCTGCAGGGACGATTCTCACTGAAACACCAACACAGCTACTCGCTCATTCATGCAAGACAATAATATCTGGTTACAGAGAAACATTCAGCTCGAGATCATTTAAGGGATTAAATATCATTTTAAAACCTCTTGCACCTCAAAACCCAACAAACCTGTTTCACTGTGAAAATGTTGTGCCTGATCTTCTACAGAAACAGATGATTGACCGACAGACCAATGAGAGGCTGGGAATTACAGTCAGCTGACCGTCAGTGAGACTGATTAGAGACCGCCAGAGCAAACACTCGCAGGACACACTCCCTGACAAACCATCAGTGAGAGAGTGTGCGTGTGTGTGTGCGTGTGTGTGTGTGTGAGAGTGAGAGAGAGTGAGTGTGAGTGTGAGATTGTGTGAGTGAGTGTCTGTGAGTGTATGAGAGTGAGAGAGTGTGTGTGCGTGTGTGTGTGTGAGAGTGAGAGTGTTTGAGAGTGATAGTGTGTGTGTGAGTGTGTGAGAGTGAGAGAGAGTGAGAGTGTGTGTGTGCGAGTGAGAGAGTGAGTGTGATTGAGAGTGAGTGTATTTGAGTGTGTGTGTGTGTGTGTGTGTGTGAGAGAGAGTGAGAGTGTGTGAGTGAGTGTCTGTGAGTGTATGAGAGTGAGAGAGTGAGTGTGAGTGAGTGTGTGTGTGTGTGTGAGAGAGTGAGTGTGTTTGAGAGGTTGTGTGTGTGAGAGAGTGAGAGAGTGGTGTGTTTGAGAGGTGTGTGGTGCTGTGTGTGTGTGTGTGAGAGTGTGTATGTGTGTGTGTGTGTGTGAGAGAGAGGTTGGGTGTGTGTGTGTGTGGGAGAGAGGAGTGTTGTGTGTGGGAGTGAGAGAGTGAGTGTGTTTGAGTGAGGTATTTGAGTGTGTGTATGGTGTGTTAATGTGTGTGTGAGAGTGAGTGTTTGAGAGAGTGTGTGTGTGTGTGAGAGAGAGAGAGAGTGAGTGTATTTGAGTGTCTGTGAGTGTATGAGAGTGAGAGAGTGTGTTTGAGAGTGAGAGAGTGAGTGTGTTTGAGTGTGTGTGTGTGTGTGTGTGTGAGAGAGAGTGAGGGTGTGTGTGTGGGAGTGAGAGAGTGAGTGTGTTTGAGAGTGAGTGTATTTGAGCGTGTGTGTGTGTGGTGTGTGTGTGTGTGTGAGAGAGTGAGAGTGTTTGAGAGAGATAGGGTGTGTGTGTGAGAGTGAGTGTGTTTGAGAGTGTGTTGTGTTGTGAGAGAGAGTGAGTGTGAGTGTGTGTGTGAGAGTGAGAGTGTTTGAGTGTGTGTGTGTGTGTGTGTATGTGTGTGTATGTGTGTGTGTGTGTGAGAGAGAGTGAGGGTGTGTGTGTGGGAGTGAGAGAGTGAGTGTGTTTGAGAGTGAGTGTATTTGAGCGTGTTGTGTGTGTGTGAGAGAGTGAGAGAGTGAGTGTGTTTGAGAGAGATAGTGTGTGTGTGTGTGAGAGTGAGTGTGTTTGAGAGTGTGTGTGTGTGAGAGTGAGAGAGAGTGAGAGTGTGTTTGAGATAGTGTGTGTGTGTGAGATAGAGAGTGAGTGTGAGTGTGTGTGTGAGAGTGAGAGAGAGTGAGTGTGTTGAGTGTGGTGTGTGTGTGTGTGTGGTGTGTGTGTGTGTGTGAGAGAGAGAGTGAGGGTGTGGTGTGGGAGTGAGAGAGTGAGTGTGTTTGAGAGTGAGTGTATTTGAGCGTTGTGTGTGTGTTGTGTGTGTGTGAGAGAGTGAGAGAGTGAGTGTGTTGAGAGAGATAGTTGTGTGTGTGTGTGTGAGGTGAGTGTGTTTGAGAGTGTGTGTGTGAGAATGAGAGAGAGTGAGTGTGTTTGAGAATGTGTGTGGTGTGTTTGTGTCAGGGCTCTGAACTGTTTCAAGGAACTAAATTTTGACAGGAACAGAACAGAATCAATTGTATAGTTCCGAACACAATCGAAAATTTGAAATGGCCATTATCCGGTTAATATTTGA
>NC_039286.1:10714227-10809227 GCF_003368295.1 Carassius auratus
TCCTGTAGCACAGAAGTCAATGGGTGCCGTTCACGAAACGCACCTGAAGCACAGATCAGGTTATTAACAGAAATCATAATTAGATGAGGTGCAATCAATTTGGACGGAGAATAAACATTACTATTATTGTGATAAATGAGAAAGCATTGAATAGACATTACAGAAAGAATTTTTATAAATAAATTTTTATATTAACCTTTACATAAATAATACAAATTATAAATAATATTGAAATGATACTTAAATATGAAACTACGCAGGTAGGTGGCCGCGAGTGAGTCATTAAATCACTCAGAAATTATTCCGTGATGAAGGAGTCACTGAATCACTGACTGATTCGTTCAAAGCTGTAGATTCATTCAGTAATGAATCACCGCTGTGTCTTTCTCAGCTGTGAAACAGTGCTGCTGTGTGTGAAATTGCTAAACTAAACCATACTTTGGAGTTCGTAGCGGGTTCGCGAATCATTTGAGTCATCGGAGTTCAAAGCGGGATCGCGAATCATTTGAGTCAGTTCGGGAGTTCAAAGCGGGATCTCGAATCATTTGAGTCAGTTCGTGAGTTCGTAGCGGGATCGCGAATCATTTGAGTCATCGAGAGTTCGTAGCGGTTAGGACATCCAGGTGGACACACACACACACACACACACACACACACACACGGTGTCCAAACAACATCAAGGTCTTTATAAACTGTTACAGCACTTACTCAGAATTGACAAGATTGCAGTTTGAAGTTTAGGAATTAGTTTTATTATTTTTTTTTAATGTTTATGTCAGTTTTAATAATTTTAGCATTTTCAACTTTTTGAAAAAAAAGAAGAAGCTTTAATCAATTACAGAAACTGTTTTAGTAGTTTCAGTCTTAGTTAACAACAATGACACACAGTTGGTTGCTTTGGAATTAATTATTAGTTAGAATAAAAGTTTAACTGTGTGTGCTTATTTTACATATTTATTTTTTTAAAAAAAATGTAAATTAGATATGTTTTTACGAGTTTCTGTCTTCTGCTGAATGCTAAAAGATGATGCTTTAAACACCAAACGGGATGGTACCCATTCACTTCCATAGTATTTCTTTCCTGTAGCACAGAAGTCAATGGGTGCCGTTCACGAAACGCAACCTGAAGCACAGATCAGGGTTATTAACAGAAATTCATTAATTAGATGATGTGCAATCAATTTGGACGGAGAATAAACATCACTATTATTGATAAATGAGAAAAGCATTGAATAGATATTACAGAAAGAATTTTACAAAAAATTTTTTATATTAACCTTTGCATAAATAATACAAATTATAATATTGAAATGATACTTTAAATATGAAACTGTGCCAGTAGGTGGCCGCGAGTGAGTCATTAAATCACTCAGAATTATTCCGTAATGAAGGAGTCACTGAATCACTGACTGATTCGTTCAAAGCTGTAGATTCATTCAGTAATGAATCACCGCTGTGTCTTTCTCAGCTGTGAAACAGTGCTGCTGGTGTGAAATTGCTAAACTAAACCATACTTTGGGAGTTCGTAGCGGGTTCGCGAATCATTGAGTCAGTTCGGGAGTTCGTAGCAGGATCGCGAATCATTTGAGTCATTTCGAGAGTTCGTAGCGGGTTCGCGAATCATTTGAGTCATTTCGAGAGTTCGTAGCGGATCGCGAATCATTTGAGTCATTTCGGAGTTCGTAGCGGGATCGCGAATCATTTGAGTCATTTCGAGAGTTCGTAGCGGGATCGCGAATCATTTGAGTCATTTCGAGAGTTCGTAGCGGGATCGCGAATCATTTGAGTCATTTCGAAGTTGTACGGTTAGGAACATCCAGGGACACCACCACACACACACACACACACACACGGTGTCCAAACAACATCAAGGTCTTTATAAACTGTTACAGCACTTACTCAGATTGACAAGATTGCAGTTTTTGAAGTTTAGGAATTAGTTTTTTTTTTTTTTTTTTAATGTTTACGTCAGTTTTAATAATTTTAGCATTTCAACTTTTTTAAAAAAAAAGAAGCTTTAATTCAATTACAGAAAACTGTTTTAGTATTTCAGTCTTAGTTAACAACAATGACACATAGTTGGTTGCTTTGGAATGAATTATTAGTTAGGAATAAAAGTTTAACTGTGTGTGCTTATTTTACATATTTATTTTTTTAAATAAAATGTAAAAATTATATATGTTTTGTACGAGTTTCTGTCTTCTGCTGAATGCTAAAAAGATGATGCTTTAAACACCAAACGGTTGATGGTACCCATTCACTCCATAGTATTTCTTCCTGTAGCACAGAAGTCAATGGGTGCCGTCAACGGTTCGCTCTCAAAAAACATCTTCTTTAGTGTTCAACAGAAAAAAAAACACATTGTTCAGGCTGAGGAAGAGTAAACGATCGCAGGATTTGATTGTTTGATTCCTCTCACACAAACAATACAGTTATATGAGTGTTAATCTAAACTGTGTTTGAATATGATGCACTTTGTGTGTGAAGACATTTGTCAATCAACCAATCAGCTGTCACTCGATTTCAGAGCCGCTAACTGGAATAAGATCACAGCTACTTTTAATTTCAGTATAATATGGAGTTGAACACAAGGCTTGATGAACTAATACTTTGATAAAGATAAAGCATATTTATAATCATCGAGGCTCCTGCAGAAGTATGTTTTAGGAAGATTGTCCAGGGTTATTTTTTACTCTTTTCTTACCTGCCACCGTCGACTCGGACACAAACACAAGATATTTTAATTTGATGAAGGTCATGTTCTTCTTCAACCTTTGCATAAATAATAAAATTATAAATAATATTGAAATGATACTTTAAATATGAAACTGCGCCAGTAGGTGGCCGAGAGTGAGTCATTAAATCACCCAGAAATTATTCCGTAATGAAGGAGTCACTGAATCACTGACTGATTCGTTCAAAGCTGTAGATTCATTCAGTAATGAATCACCGCTGTGTCTTTCTCGGCTGTGAAACAATGCTGCTGGTGTGAAATTGCTAAACTAAACCATACTTTGGGAGTTCGTAGCGGGATCGCGAATCATTTGAGTCAGTTCGTGAGTTCGTAGCGGGATCGCGAATCATTTGAGTCAGTTCGTGAGTTCGTAGCGGGATCGCGAATCATTTGAGTCATTCGAGAGTTCGTAGCGGGATCGCGAATCATTTGAGTCATTTCGAGAGTTCGTAGCGGGATCGCGAATCATTTGAGTCATTTCGAGAGTTCGTAGCGGGATCGCGAATCATTTGAGTCATTTCGATAGTTCGTAGCGGAACGCGAATCATTTGAGTCATTTCGATAGTTCGTAGCGGGAACGCGAATCACTTGAGTCATTTCGATAGTTCGTAGCTGGAACGCGAATCATTTGTGTCATTTCTATAGTTCGTAGCGGGAACGCGAATCATTTGAGTCATTTCGAGAGTTCGTAGCGGGAACGCGAATCATTTGAGTCATTTCGAGAGTTCGTAGCGGGATCGCGAATCATTTGAGTCATTTCGAGAGTTCGTAGCGGGATCGCGAATCATTTGAGTCATTTCGAGAGTTCGTAGCAGGATCGCGAATCATTTGAATCAGTTCGGGAGTTCAGAGCGGGTTCGCCCCAGATAGCAAACGTACGTCGCGGAAACTTCTGCTGAAGAGCGCATCATCTGATAAATATCGCCTTCTTTTTGTATAGTCGTATTTTGATGTTCTGTAGATCGTCTGTTTGAGCGGTTAAATGAATCGTCTTCCCTACCTCTAAATGACATCTATACAACGTATCTTTATCACCCGAAATACGCCGGCATGTCCGTCGAGAATGAGAAGCTACTATTCTTGATTAATTTAGAAATAACGATTATTTAAAATCCATATTCTGTGATTTGCTTTTCTTTGTACAAGAACGCATATAGCATGTTTAAAAGCAAACATTACATTATTTTGTATAGACTTTACATCAATGGATCTTGTCCCATTTTTGTCTTATATCCCAGGGAACACAAGTTAGGAGAAAATTGTTAGCCTGAATGCAATGTAATTCGCTTTGGATAAAAACATCTGCTAAATGCATACATTTATTTATTAAACGTATTATATTCCACTGATGTTTTCAAGGAGACACACTTTCCTTTACTTATGTGCACAGGATCTGTGCGCTTTACATGAACATTAATATTGCTCTAAATGATCAGGCAAAAGGTGACTTATACTTCTTTACTGGAAACAAACGATTCACTATTGTTTTAGACAAATGTTCAATAGTCTATACAGTATTTAATGCAATTACTGTACATCCTGCCTATAAGTGAACTCCAGAATAATTCTGAGCAATAGACTACTCAATAATTAGTCCCATCAACACTTACCTGTCTACATAACTATATAACTTCCTGGAAAGTTCAGCTTCAAGTCTTCTTAAACACTACTGAACCTGCTATTTGTGCTCTTCATGAGCACTGCTTAATTACAGACAGGGCTGTTGGATCAGTGTTGAATTTGACAGAATTGATCACCCTCATTATTATAATTAAGAGCTGATTCATGGCTTCAGTTCATGTAGTTCTTTACCTCCACAGCAGATATTAAAATTGTGGAATGTACACCCAGCCATGGCTTACCTCACATATTACATTTAATATTTTATTTAGAAGCACCATTAAAATGCTTTCAGTATCTATTGAGAATGGTTACAAAGACACTCATTTTTAGATATTTAACTCTACAAGGTAGAAACCTCAGGAGGAAGCACATCTATTATCTCTTCTAGGAAAGATGAAGAAGTTGCTTTTAAATAATAAACTTCAGATATATTCAATACAAATATTAAAAACGACAGAATGGACAAAGGTAGGCGAGACCATGCTACATTGTGAACTGTAACAAATCAGGGAAACTGTTAGGCAAGACTAAATGATTTGAGTTGGATATTGTGTAGAGATTATGTTGTGAATGGCATCTCTCTCCAGAACAGAAATCCATAATATTGGCAGTATGCAGGGTGCAGACACTGGTGATGGACTGTGATGAGACACAGGTGTGGGACAGATCGTGACCAGGGCTGAATCTGGGTGTCTTAAGGCAGGGGTACACGGTGCGAATTCGGATGGTCGGAAGATCGTATGTCCACGCACACGGCACGAGTGAGTTTATCTGAAAATCGTACGGACGAGATGATATACGACACGATTTTACAACCTGCGAATTCCAGAAGCAATCGCACGAAGTTGATAGACGCGTTCGACTTGAAGCAGCGCTGCACGCACAGAAGGATCACTGTATGACATTACCGCGAGAGATAAGAGAGCACACATATCCAATGCATTCAAATCGCTCTCGCGGTACTTTGATGTCATACAGGTGATCATTCTGTGCATGCAGCGGTGCAAGTGGAACGCGCCGAATATAACTGCTCTCCCTCTCTCATAACTGCATATAAAATATTGATACGAGCCGTGACTGTTTCCTACACGTACAGGTTATTTTTCAGCAATAGGAAACCGGGACGTTGGTCACCCTGTGTGTGTGTGTGTGTTGGTTTATATAAATATCTGAAATAGGTATTACAATGTAAACATGGTTTGTGAGGACAATTCCTGTGCCCTCGTAACCCAAATTTTAAAAAATACTATACAATTTAATAGAAATTTTAAACATGCATTTTCCGTGATGGATAGAGGTAGTGTATGGGGATATACAGAATACCGTTACGTTTATGGAGAGTCCCTGTAAACTACATATGCGTGTGAGCGAGAAATAAAAAGGCATTGGAATACGTTGCCACATTCGCTGTGTCGCTGCCGTCTTCGTCTTTCTTCTTCTGTGGTTTTCCTAGTTCGTGATTGGTCAACTTCAGATAAATCAACAAATCGGCTCGTTCAACCGCACAAATGGCACGAATTCAAACCGATAGCTCACAAACTTTTTAGACATGTTTAAAAAATCGGGAGGTCGGGAAGTGCTCGTAAGCCACTCTGCTCGGCTCATAATTCATCGCAAATGATACGAGCCGCGACCATAAGAGAATACGCGATTTCCACACGACTGAAAAAAATCGCATGCGAACTCGTACGACAGCAAAAATCGCACCGTGTACGACCGCCTTTAGGAGATCACAGGCTGGACTGTCCTAAGGTATTGGGTGAAAAAAGAAACAGTAACAGCATTTTATGTCACAATGTACACAAAAAGAGCATCACATCATATAAAGCACATTATTATTCATTAGCTTGGGTTAAACTAATTTTAGTTGTTGGATCAGCAGCTATGCTAATGATGTCTCTCTGTGTTTCTCTGTTTCTGCTGGATCTTCATCCCGTGGTAACTAGGATTTACACAAGCTCCAGTCTGGATCCAGAACACCTGAAGAAGAGATGAATGCTGACCCTCAGAGGACCTCAGATGATGCTGACCCTGAATCAACAACAGAACTAACAAATATTGTGACTGATCATATAATAATTGCTGTTAATAATGTTCATCGCTGGCTGACTACGTTTTGTATTAATTTTTCTAAAAATCGCTCGGGCAGTGAGTTTGGTCTGTTAATATCACATGTATTAGTACATTAAGCGATCACAGCGTCGCCGTTTGTCTCGCGGAGGGGAGCGAAGCGGTTCTGGATGGGAGTTCCGAAGGCCAGGAGGGGAGAAGTCATGGAAGTCACTCACACACTCTCTCTCTCTCTCTCTCTCTCACACACACACACACACACACACGCTGTTGTGGCTGAGTTCAAACCAAACCAATATCCCGGAGTAATTCATTTACTCAAAACAGTACACTGACTGAATGCTGTGAAGACCGAACTGAAGATGAACACCGAGCCGAGCCAGAATAATGAACGAACACGCCACTGCTGGAGCAGTTCTCGTTCTCAGAGTCAAGAACCGGTTGCTTCCGGTTTTCGGATCACCATACACTCACACGAGAATCGTTTCTGTCGGACGCGTCCGATTTGAGAACCCATGAACTATGATAACTGCGCATGCGGTGTAATATTTTGTTAAACCATCCGAAAGTGTGATAAAATAACTATATATCTATATTTTTAGATGAATGTTTCCAATCTGTATATTGTGTATAATGTATAAGCCAAATGGGTTTTCAGGGAATTGGACCAATAATTAAGACTCTAAAGACCTCTATGTTTAATAGGAATAAGGGGATGCTTTATGAAATATCTGTACTGTATTTATAGTTAATGTGTGGGAAGTTTGGCCTAATGGTTAGAGAGTAGGACTCCCAATCGAAGGGTTGTGAGTTGAGTCTCGGGCCGGCAGGAATTGTGGGTGGGGGGGAGTGCATGAACAGTTCTCTCTCCACCTTCAATACCACGACTGAGACCCTTGAGCAAGACATCGAACCCCCAACTGCTCCCCGGGCGCCCCCGCAGCAATAAATGATGACACTGCTCCGGGTGTGTGCTCACAGTGTGGTGTGTGTCGTGTGTTCACTGTCTCTGGTGTGTGTTCACAGTGGTTTGTTGTGTGTGTTCACCAGAGATGTATAAAGTAATAGAGACCCATACTTGAGTAAAAGTTACAAGTGCTCTATCAAAAAAGTGACTTGAGTAGAAGTTGAAGTGCTCCTTTAAGCACACACTAAGAGAAGTACTAAAGTATTCAAACATTTTTTGTACTTAAGTATTGCAAGTAGTTCTATTTTAAAATGTACTACTCAAGTACTGAAAGTAAAAGTACAAGTATTGTATGTAGTTATTAAAGAAAGTATTCAAAAAAAATTTGGACATTGTTTTTCTATTTCAAAATGATTAACCTAAAGGACATCACAATTCTTTGATTGTAACTTCTTGTAAACAAAAACAAGAATAAAAGGTTATTTCGCCAATTTGCAAAATTATGTCATTAATAACTCACCCTCATGTTGTTTCAAAGATGTAAGACCTCCGTTTATCTTTGGAACACAGTTTAAAATATTTTAGATTTTGTCTGAGAGCTCAGTCCCTCCATTGAAGCTGTGTGTATACTGTCCATGTCCAGAATGGTAGAAAAAAACATCTTCAAAGTAGTCCATGTGACATCAGAGGGGTCAGTTAAATATAAAAAATAGCAAAAACTACGACTTTATTCAGGCATTGTCTTCTCTTCCGTGGTCTTTTGTTAGAAAGTTCCAAAACAAAGCAGTTTGTGATATCCGGTTCGTGAACGACATCATTAGATGTAACCGGATCTTTTTGAAAACAGTTCACCAATCGAACTGATTCGTTTTTAAACGGTTTCGCGTCTCCAATACGCAATTAATCCACAAATGACTTAAGCTGTTAATTTTTTTAATGTGGCTGACACTCCCTCTGAGTTAAACTAGGGATGCTCCGATCACGATCGGCCGATCGTTAATGCGCATTCTCGTCAGTAAGCCGGTTTTTAATCAGCGGTAATTCCCTCAGGTGCGTGATTTCACATAGAGCAGCTGTTACTACACAGAGCCGTTGTTAACTGAGAAGATGCGCCAATAAACGCTGAAATTAACGTGATTGCGGGCATCTTCTCTATTAACAACGGCTCTGTGTAGTAACAGCTGGAGACTTAGGTCTCTGCAGAGCAAAAGTGGGCGTTTATCCACCATGTGGGTGGTTTAAAACTGCTGGGTGTTTCTGAATCATGCAATCTAAATGATCCCCCTTACCCCAACCCCACCCCTTAAACCTAACGTCACTATTACTCAACTAATCAGGTATCATGGTATAAACACTTGATCTTGTAACTTTCCTGCAGAGACCTATACTTGAACAGCTGCTCTATGTGAATCACCGCACCTGATGGAATTAACCGCTGATTAGAAAACCGCTTTACTGACGAGAAGCGCATAACGATCGGCCGAGTACACTGACTGAATGCTGTGAAGAGAGAACTGAAGATGAACACCGAGCCGAGCCAGATAACGAACAATAGACTGACTCGTTCACGAGTCAGAACCGTTTACGAATTCGTGTCCGATTCGAGAACCGAGGGAGCTGATGATACTGCGGCATCTGTGATTCAGCGTGAAGCAAAACCGACACACAGAGCGTCTGAACCGAACTGATTCTTTTGTGATTGATTGATTCTGAACTGATTCTGTGCTAATGTTATTAGCCCAGGTAAACCGAAGGCTTGCAATCATCGCCAATGACGTCATTACGTAGAGCGCAAAAGAACCGGTGAACTGTTTTCTTCAACCGGTTTATTGAATCAAACTGTCAGAAAGAACTACTGGTGATCCGGAAACCGATGCAACCGGTTCTTGACTCGTGAACGAGTCATTATCTGGCTTCGGCTCGGTGTTCATCTCTCTCTTCACATCAGTTCAGTCAGCACGCGCAGTCTTCTTAATCGCTTGATTCGCTCAATGATGTGGCCAGCTTCATCAAACCTGCCATCTACAGTCTGGCAGTGGTAATGTGGGTAACGAGTAACGATGCAGCACATAACAAAAATAACGGAGTAAAAGTATTAAACTCATCGAAAATATGTACTGAAGTAAAAGTGGAAGTAGGGGAAAAAAGAATACTCTAGTAAAGTACAGATACCGCCTTTTAGTACTTAAGTACAGTAGTGAAGTAGTTCTACTCCGTTACTATACATCTCTGGTGTTCACTGCTCTGTGTGTGTGTGTGCACTTCGGATGGGTTAAATGCAGAGCACAAATTCTGAGTATGGTCACCATACTTGGCTGAATGTCACGTCACTTTCACTTCCACTTTCATGATGACACATTCACAAACTGAGTTTGTAGTAAACAGAACATGAACACGAGTAGAGCGATTCTCTTCTCGAGTCAAGAACCGGTTGCATCGGTTTTCGGATCATCAGTAATCGTTGAGAATCGTTGAGAACCGATGAACTGATGATACTGCGCACGCGCGATTCAGCGTGAAGCAGACTGACTCACAGCATGTCTGAACCGAAGGGATTCTTTTGGTGATTGATTCTGATTCTGTGCTAGTAATGTTATGAGCGCGGGTATTTCGAGGGCTTGGATGAAGGGCAATCTGGCGAAACATTCATTTAATAACGAATACATCGCAATGGATTATGTTTAGTAAGTGGATCATGGTTTCTGCGCTGATGAAACCTAATTTATTTACTTTATATCTTCAAGACTTAAATCCTCATATGCACATTATTGCTGTTACTGTATTTAGGTGTTGTTGCAAAACTCAAATGTAAACTTTTCATCATTATGAGGTTTTTAACTGATTAAAGTTATGATTACTGACTTTATATATTTGAATGTTTGATAGACGTATGCCATTACGTCATCGCCAATGACGTCATTACGTCGAGCGTAAAAGAACCGATGAACAGTTTTTTCAACTGGTTTATTGAATCGAACCGTCTGAAAGAACCGGTTTGCGGAAAAGAATCAAACTTCCCATCACCAACAGCTCTTCTTCTTCTTTTCAAGTTTAATGGCAGCTGGCAAACCAAACTTAAATGGTGCATTCTCGCCACCTACTGGATTGGAGTGTGGATAACGTTATGGTAGCAGTGACCTAAATTCTGTTAATTAAATGAGTTTAAGTAAATTAAATAATTATTTGTATATTTTAAATTGCTTTGGGCCATTACCTAATAATGCTTGGATGGAAAAAACTTCCATTTCTATTTCTCTTAATGCTTGAAATAATTAAAATCTTTCTCTTGCATAAGCCTCATATTTTAATAATACATGTTACTGTTTCCATATTTTCTGAACTACATTTGTCAGAATACCCAGTCTGGTGTTTCCCAAACTTGACCATACTTTGATTTAATAGACAATGGCCGATGCGCATTCTTGAAATTAAAACATCCTTCCTCCTATTTCCAATATTTCTTCTTTCTAAACCAACTGTTCCTTGACTGTTGGTATAAATGTCGACCCTTATTTCCACTGTCCACTCCTTCTGCCATTTCTTCCTAATTTCCTTTGCTATTATACTTTTTATCTCAGTCTTACTCAATGCAATATTAATATCAACTTCTGTAAATGTTATGGCCTGTTTGGGTAAACTATCCACCACTTCGTTTCCTACCTTCCCCACATGCGCCGACATCCAAAGAAAATGAATAATGATTCCAATTGTCTGGTTCTAAAAAGACTTTGTAATATTTCATAAATACAGGGTGACCTGTCCCTGTTGGTTAGCGCAACACACACACACACACACACACACGCACGCACGCACGCACGCACGCACGCACGCGCACACGCGCACACACACACACACGCACACACGCGCACACGCGCACACACACACACACACACACACACACACACACACACCTCATCCTCCGTTCCACCACGCACGCCATTAGCACGCTGGTCATCATACACGCAAACACAGCCACTCCATTTCCATCCCCTTCAGAATCCCTGCTGCGCATAACAACATGTCTACATACCTGAGTTGTGTTTGGTTCCGTTTCTATGTTTTATGTTTCGTCATGTTATGTTAATACATACCTGTTTTCGGTGTTTGTCAGCGTCTGTGTTGCCGGTCTTTTCGCGTTGCTTCTCCTCCATCGATCGACGAACCCGAGCGCCACCCTGCGGCCTGGATAAATAGTGCCAGACCGCTGTGTGTGGCCGCGTCGGCGCGAAGCAACCGGAAGTCGACTCGTCCATTGTCTTGGTTCGTTAGGGGGGTAATGGAATTTGTTATTTTTATTATTATATTATTATTATGCTAATTTTTATGTGTCTACATTTGTATTTGTTATTTTTGGTTTGGAGTTTGTTTCTGTAAATATTTTGCTATTTTTGTGAGTATATATTTTTGTGATGTTTGTGAAAATTGTACATACTCACCTGAAATACTTACCCACTAATTTATGCAATGGTTTTAGAAAAGGGGCGGGGCTTGGACTAAAAAGGGGAGCCCCAAAGAATTTTCCGGGGTCAGTTAACCTGGCGAGGGAGTGTGCAAGTGTGGTGCCTTGAGCAATCCTATCATTGGAGGAGTTTACGTGGAGATATATATATATATATAAATATAAATGCACTGTAAATAAACATCACTTTACACCTTACATTTCTGCAAGTGTTGCCATTATTTAATATTGATTTTATTTATTTATTTATTTTTTTGGGGGCAAACCCAGTTACGCCCTGACAGCGGGCCTGTGAAGACCCGTTTGTCCCACAGAGTCTGTGCATATAACTGATAGGATTGGCTGAACTTCTTCAACCCACTGAAATGCTAATATAATTGCTATTAATTCTGAAGTAAATACTGAAAAGTGATTTGATGTTTTTTTTCAAAATGTTGACTTTAAATTGAGGTAGAAATACTGCAGCAGATGTTGTATGTGGATCTTTTGAGCCACCAGTATATATCTGGATGGCACTATAATATACATGATCTATGTAATCTTGTACCGTTACGCTATCCAGGATATTCTCCGCATTATGTTTGTCTTTGTGTAACTGGATATCAATTGAAGGCATGGGAAAAAACCAAGGAGGAATTGCTGGCAGAACCACACTGGTGGCAATATTAAAATCACTAATCCCCATGTCTCTTGCTTCCTCATTAATAAAACCATCCAAAACTTGTTCGTTTTTTATGGCTATATTCCCAACAGTCACTTAAAACATTCTTAACTGGATGATTTTCCGATTGACCTTTTATGTTATCTCAGTATCTCATTCTTAACTGAATCCTTCTCATTCCTAGTGGCATTACTCCCGTCTCAATGTTCAGTGATGGCACTGGTGATGACCTTATTGCTCCACAACATATCCTTAACGCTTGATTCTGAATTGCCTCAATCTTAGCAAGTTGAGTTTTTGAGGCAGAACTAGACACCATGCGACCATAATCTATATTTGCTCCAATTAGTGCCACATAAATACTTTTGAGTGATTGCCGAATTGCTCCCCATTCAGCTCCAGCTAGACATCTCATTATATTTATCACTTTTTTACATTTATCTATTATTTTCTCTATATGTACTCTGAAATGTAATTTTGAGTCCATCCATACTCCTAAAAACCTAACAACTGATGTCTGCTCCAATGTTTCTCTATATACATTTTGATATCTATAGGGTTCGTCTTCTTTTTTGAAAAACAAATTACTTGTGTTCTTGCCATAGAGAGCCTAAAGCACCATTTATTTGCCCAGTTTTCTATCAAGTTGACAGCATTTTGAACACTCAAAAAAAAAGTTGTTGAACGAAGTTAAAAAAATTTGAGCAAACTTTTCCACGAAATTTAATTACATTTTCCAACCAAAATCGAATTAGTTTGAAACGATTTGTAGGAATCTTGTTGTATAAACTTAAATTCTTTTAGTGAAGATTACAAAAAGAAAATTGGCCATTCCTGCTAGATAAAGTTTTGTCATGCCTAATAGAGAAGATTTTGTCAGGTTAACTACTCTGAATTTTGTCAGACCTACCATATCTAACAATGCCATGTTAACTACATTCAATTTGGTCATGTCTACTAGAAACAATTTAAATCATTAAACTTATCTAACTTGACTCTTCTGTTCTATTAAATTAAAACCTTTTTAATGTATACCCATAGTCTACTGTGAACAAAAAGTGAATGTTAAAGTTTTGTAAAAATCTGTATTGAAAACTTGAGCACATTTAACCTTGCATGCCTTCTTCAAAGTTCAAAAATGATAATGCAAATAAAACATGAGCATACAAGAGAATAACAGCATTTTATTTTATTTTTATTTTTTAATTTTTTTAACATGAGATTACATTAATTTTTTGCTAGGAAGAAAATAGGCAAGAAAAATTTACCAACAAATGATGTTCCTGTTCTATAGTGAATGTAGTTCTATAGTGTTCTATTACAAGAAAAAACAGTTACCCCTATAAGTCATGCTTCAATTAATTATATTTTATTGTTATTTATGTTATATTGTTGGAACATACCTACCCCAAACTGGAAAGATATGTCAGGAAGGGTTGGTGATTTCTGATGTGTTCAGAATCTGAAACGATATTGCAGATCATAAGTAAAAGTAAAGAGTTAGATTTTTATAAAATATTTCTGACTTAAATTTCCCCCCTAAAATCTAAGCATTAAATTCAGCAAAAAAAAAAAAAAAAGCACACTGAGAAGAATGTGAAATATTTTATGTATAATGGTGGTTAAAACCCTGGCTGAGAAGGTAACAAAAGCATAAACATACTAGAAGATAGCAAATTTTGCTTATCACAAAGCAGACAAGTTACTAGCAGGTAAAGAGAAGCATGATGTCACTAGCAGGTGAGTAGATGATGCTGATGTCACTAGCAGGTGAGTAGATGATGCTGATGTCACTAGCAGGTGTGTAGATGATGCTGATGTCACTAGCAGGTGAGTAGAAGATGCTGATGTCACTAGCAGGTAAGTAGATGATGCTGATGTCACTGGCAGGTGTGTAGATGATGCTGATGTCACTAGCAGGTGTGTAGATGATGCTGATGTCACTGGCAGGTGTGTAGATGATGCTGATGTCACTAGCAGGTGAGTAGATGATGCTGATGTCACTAGCAGGTGTGTAGATGATGCTGATGTCACTAGCAGGTGAGTAGATGATGCTGATGTCACTGGCCGGTGTGTAGATGATGCTGATGTCACTAGCAGGTAAGTAGATGATGCTGATGTCACTGGCAGGTGTGTAGATGATGCTGATGTCACTAGCAGGTGTGTAGATGATGCTGATGTCACTAGCAGGTGTGTAGATGATGCTGATGTCACTAGCAGGTGTGTAGATGATGCTGATGTCACTGGCAGGTGTGTAGATGATGCTGATGTCACTGGCCAGTGTGTAGATGATGCTGATGTCACTGGCAGGTGTGTAGATGATGCTGATGTCACTGGCAGGTGTGTAGATGATGCTGATGTCACTAGCAGGTGTTTTTTCCAGCTCCTTAATTTTTTCCATGCCTCAGCAAGAGCACTTAATAAAGCAAACAACAATACATGTATTATTTTGTGTTAAACATAACACTTTAATAAAAACAATTCAATAATTTTGAAAAGTTACTATCACATTTATGCAATAATATACCAGTTACTCAGAACATCAATTCAAAGTTAAATAACCTACAAACCATTAAAAAATAATTTGAATTCTGCTTGTACAACAGATGTTTGTTCAACTGCTCGTATTTTCTACATTGTTGTGGATTTTATTGATAACTTTAAATGTCTTTGTTAATTCTGTGTGACTTAAGCCAGAAAGAGAGCAGTATAAAAGGGTGATGGCAAAAGTATAAACACACCGCTTGACTAGCCTGCTCGACTGTTAGCATAACTGCTACCATGTGCTACATTAAATGTAAACGTTACATCTAACAATACAAATAAAACATACTATATTTGATTAATGTCTATAGTTGCCGATAAGCTATTAATATAAGTTATTGTTTTAGTTAACACATTACACTCACCTGGGACTGGACGGCTGTTGTAATCGTGCTCCTGCACCATCTCGACATGTAATGCTCTGCACCACAAACAGCCCGTTTTGACGCGTGATTTAACGTCTCCGCAACTTTTCCACGCAAAACTGGAAGTCACAGCCCACGGTGCGAGATCGACTGTACTCCGGTTGGACACGGACCTCATCCTCCATGAAGTTCTTAGCACACACTAAAGTACCTTTCCTCACAGTAATTTCCGCCTCCTCCTCTCGCTGTATAGCCCAATTTCAAAGCTTTTTTTTTTTTTCGTCGGTGGGAAAACCCTGAAATGATAAATACGGTTTTTTTTGTTTAGTTTTTTTGAATTAGAACACAAAGGCACACTATACACATCTGAATACTTTTGGTCTCTGCCATTTTTCGGCAAGAGAATGAACTCTATAGCGCTTTCACTGGAAAATAACTTGAGATCTGGGATTCGGAGCGAGTTCGCAAAACATTTGATTCAGATCGGGAATCGAAGTGCGTTTCACGAATCATTTGATCGGGCCTTCGGAGTTCGCAAAACATTTGATTCAGATCGGGACTCCGAAAGCGTTTCGCGAATCATTTGATCAGGGCTTCAGAGTTTGCAAAACATTTGATTCAGATCTGGACTCCGAATTGCATTTCATGAATCATTTGATCCGGGCTTCGGAGTTCGCAAAACATTTGATTCAGATCTGGACTCCGAAAGCGTTTCGCGAATCATTTGATCGGTGCTTCAGAGTTTGCAAAACATTTGATTCAGATCTGGACTCCGAATTGCATTTCGTGAATCATTTGATCGGGCCTTCGGAGTTCGCGAAACATTTGATTCAGATCGGGACTCCGAAAGCGTTTCGCGAATCATTTGATCAGGGCTTCAGAGTTTGCAAAACATTTGATTCAGATCTGGACTCCGAAAGCGTTTCGCGAATCATTTGATCGGGGCTTCGGAGTTTGCAAAACATTTGATTCAGATCTGGACTCCGAATTGCATTTCGTGAATCATTTGATCGGGGCTTCGGAGTTTGCAAAACATTTGATTCAGATCGGGAATCGAAGCGCGTTTCGTGAATCATCTGAGATCACGTCTTTCGAGCGGATTTGCAAAACATTTGATTCTATCATGTACTTGTCTATATCAACTTTTAATAAAGAGAAAAGAGGTTTAGAGACAGATTTTTGTTAAAAGCCTGTTAGTAATCCCACAGTTCATAGCATCAGTAACTGTATAATTTAGTAAGGGAAAATTAAAACAAAATAGGATGAGTTTCAATTTTTATTTTATTTTTGTAGCAATGGTCATCTTAATCTCTGTGCAGTGTTCAGGGTATTTCAGGACCCCTAATTAAATTCTAATTCTAATACTGGATCATACAAGTGTTTATTTGAGTTGAATATTTCGATATTCATGTAAAGAAATGAAACCATAATTTGATAAGTTTACATTTACATTTGTTAATTTAGCAGACGCTTTTATCCAAAGCGACTTATAAATGAGGATAAAAAACAAAAGCAACAAAAAGAGCAACTAAAGTTTATAAGCGAGAGTAAACAAGATTCATGCAAAATGAAGGCTGATATTGTCGGATATGTTAAGAAATAATATAAAATAAAAATGCTAAAAAATTTTGCCAAAATATTTGACTCAAAAAGTCCAGATGATTCAAGCTGTTCGTGACTGTGAGTGTAACAGCAGCAGCAGAGATTATTAACCGTAAATGAAAAAATGTTTCAACTCTGATTCCTCCATTTAAAAAAATAAATAGAAATGTAGCAAAACATTAGATTCAGATGATATGTAGAACTCTCTGTGATTATCAGTGTCAGACTGTGTGTGTTGTTTTGTCCGCGGCTCGTGGGACAGGCGTACTACTCTGACTGTGACATCATCATCCTGGGGAGGGACTTTGAGAGGATTCAGATCATCCCAGGAGCCAAACACGGGAACACACACACACACACACACATGCATGTGAAGCTGTCTTATTGCTCTCATGGTACCGTGATGTCATACTTGATATGACATACTTGATATATTCAATACAAAAATTAAAAACATTTTAACAACTGAATGGACAAAGGTAGGCGAGACCATGCTACATTGTGAACTGTAACAAATCAGGGAAACTGTTAGGCAAGACTAAATGATTTGAGTTGGATATTGTGTAGAGATTATGTTGTGAATGGCATCTCTCTCCAGAACAGAAATCCATAATATTGGCAGTATGCAGGGTGCAGACACTGGTGATGGACTGTGATGAGACACAGGTGTGGGACAGATCGTGCCCAGGGCTGAATCTGGGTGTCTTATGCCGCGTTTCCACCGAAATTACCCGGAACATTTGTACCAGGAACTTTTTTTCCCAAGAATTAAGATGGACATTTTAACAACGTCTGCCAATGACATCTTTTTGATGTCTTTTCAAGGAGTTATTGCTGGGTGTGATTCCCGAAACGTGCTTCGGAGTCCCGATCTGAGTCAAATGTTTTGCAAACTCACTCCAAATTCCTGATCCCAAATATTTCTGATAACTGCTGATAACGCCCCATTCAATCGAGTGATAACGTTCGAATCGGGTGGAATCACTCCCACCCAGCAATAACTCGTTGAAAAGACATCAAAAAGATGTCATTGGCGGACGTCGTTAAAATGTCCATCTTAATTCTAAAGCCTTACATTTAATTTCAAGAATACATTAATTATTAGGCTACATAAAAAATTAATTATAGGCCTATTATTAGCCTATTAATAATA
This sequence comes from Carassius auratus, assembly GCF_003368295.1. Lineage (NCBI taxonomy): Eukaryota > Metazoa > Chordata > Actinopteri > Cypriniformes > Cyprinidae > Carassius > Carassius auratus. The sequence continues at coordinate 10,732,346 of NC_039286.1, forward strand.
ACTCTCAAAATAGGACAACTAACAAAAAAGTAACAACAAAACACATTTAATAATACGTCAGATATAGGCCATAAAACAAAAACGAAAAAAAAATATATATCTATTTAATATATATCTATTCATTTTTATCACCTTTGTCTGTTCATTATCATAAAAAACAGTAACTTTAAACACAAACACACACTGCTCAGTTTTTATGTAGTAAAATCTGTACCGTTATTACATTGTTTATTATTATTATTATTATTATTATTATTATTATTTATCATATATTTATTTGACCCTCTAACTGTAGCACTCACTATTCTAAATCTACTCTTAAAAAAAAAAAAAAAAAAAACTAGATCGGGACTCCCAAGCGCGTTTCTCGAATCATTTGAGATCACTTCGGAGTGAGTTTGCAAAAGATTTGTTTCAGATCGGGACTCCAAAGCGCCTTTCGCGAATTATTTGGGATCAGGAATTTGGAGTGTGTTTGCAAAACATTTGACTCAGATCGGGACTCCGAAGCACATTTCGCGAATCACTCCCACCCAGCAATAACTCCTTGAAAAGATATCAAAAAGATGTCATTGGCGGAGGTCGTTAAAATGTCCATCTTAATTCTAAATCCTTACATTTACTTTCAAGAATACATTAATTATTAGGCTACATAAAAATTTAACTATAGGCCTATTATTAGCCTATTAATAGTTACTCTCAAAATAGGACAACTAACAAAAAAGTAACAACAAAACACATTTAATAATACGTCAGATATAGGCCATAAAACAAAAACGAATATATATATATATATATATATATATATATATATATATATATATATATATATATATATATATATATATATATATATATATATATTCGTTTTTATCAACTTTGTCTGTTCATTATCATAAAAAACTGTAAAGTTAAACACAAACACACACTGCTCAGTTTTTATGTAGTAAAATCTGTACCGTTAATCGTTATCACCTTACTGCCCTGATGTAAAACATTTTCTTTTATGTGGATATTGGAAGCGAGTGAAGTACGTAAATAATATTTACAGAATATTTTGATTTTGTGTTGAATGAGAGACCCAACTTTAGTTTCAGTTTCATTCTAGCCTAAAATGATCATTCATTTTGGCTTGTGAATTCATATCTTTTAATTATATTTTCTAAATACTTTTAAATTCAAAGGATTTGTTGTGGAGCGAGAGGAACTTAAATAGCCTAACTATGTTTACATTGTTTATTATTATTATTATTATTTATCATATGTTTATTTGACCCTCTAACTTTAGCACTCACTATTCTAAATATACTCTTAAAAAAACCTAGATCGGGACTCCGAAGCAAATCATTTGAGATCAGAATTTCAGAGTGAGTTTGCAAAATATTTGATTCAGATCGGGACTCCGAAGCGCCTTTCGCGAATTATTTGGGATCAGGAATTTGGAGTGAGTTTGCAAAACATTTGACTCAGATCAGGACTCCGAAGCACGTTTCGGGAATCACACCCAGCAATAACTCCTTGAAAAGACATCAAAAAGACATCATTGGCAGACGTTGTTAAAATGTCCATCTTAATTCTAAAGCCTTACATTTAATTTCAAGAATACATTAATTATTAGGCTACGTAAAAACTTAATTATAGGCCTATTATTAGCCTATTAATAATTACTCTCAAAATAGGACAACTAACAAAAAAGTAACAACAAAACACATTTAATAATACGTCAGATATAGGCCATAAAACAACAACGAAAAAAAATATATATATTTAATATATATCTATTCATTTTTATCACCTTTGTCTGTTCATTATAATAAACAAACAGTAACTTTAAACACAAACACACACTGCTCAGTTTTTATGTAGTAAACTCTGTACCGTTAAGCGTTATCACCTTACTGCCCTGATGTAAAACATTTTCTTTTATGTGGATATTGGAAGCGAGTGAAGCACGTAAATAATATTTACAGAAAAAAAATGATTTTGTTTGGAATGAGAGACCCAACTTTAGTTTCAGTTTCATTCTAGCCTAAAATGATCATTCATTTTGGCTTGTGAATTTATATCTTTTAATTATATTTTCTAAATACTGTTAAATTCAAAGGATTTGTTGTGGAGCGAGAGGAACTTAAATAGCCTAACTATGTTTACATTGTTTATTATTATTATTATTATTATTTATCATATATTTATTTGACCCTCTAACTTTAGCACTCACTATTCTAAATCTACTCTTAAACAATAAAAAAAAAAAAAAAAAACCTAGATCGGGACTCCGAAGCAAATCATTTGAGATCAGGACTTCTGAGTGAGTTTGCAAAATATTTGATTCAGATCGGGACTCCAAATCGCGTTTCGCTAATTATTTGAGATCAGGACTTCGGAGTGAGTTAGCAAAACATTTGATAGATCGGGACTCTGAAGCGCATTTCGCGAATCATTTGAGATCACTTCGGAGTGAGTTTGCAAAAGATTTGATTCAGATCGTGACTCCAAAGCGCCTTTCGCGAATTATTTGGGATCAGGAATTTGGAGTGAGTTTGCAAAACATTTGACTCAGATCAGGACTCCGAAGCACGTTTTGCGAATCACTCCCACCCAGCAATAACTCCTTGAAAAGACATCAAAAAGATGTCATTGGCGGACGTCGTTAAAATGTCCATCTTAATTCTAAAGCCTTACATTTAATTTCAAGAATACATTAATTATCAGGCTACATAAACATTTAATTATAGGCCTATTATTAGCCTATTAATAGTTACTCTCAAAATAGGACAACTAACAAAAAAGTAACAACAAAACACATTTAATAATACGTCAGATATAGGCCATAAAACAAAAAGGAATATATATATATATATATATATATATATATATATATATATATATATATATATATATATATATATATATATAATATATATATCTATTCATTTTTATCAACTTTGTCTGTTCATTATCATAAAAAACAGTAACTTTAAACACAAACACACTGCTCAGTTTTTATGTAGTAAAATCTGTACCGTTAAGCGTTATCACCTTACTGCCCTGATGTAAAACATTTTCTTTTATGTGGATATTGGAAGCGAGTGAAGTACGTAAATAATATTTACAGAATATTTAGATTTTTTGTTGAATGAGAGACCCAACTTTAGTTTCAGTTTCATTCTAGCCTAAAATGATCATTCATTTTGGCTTGTGAATTCATATCTTTTAATTATATTTTCTAAATACTTTTAAATTCAAAGGATTTGTTGTGGAGCCAGAGGAACTTAAATAGCCTAACTATGTTTACATTGTTTATTATTATTATTATTATTTATCATATGTTTATGTTCACTCGATTTCAGAGCCGCTAACTAGATGAAATAATACTGTGATAAAGATAAAGCATATTTATAATCATCGAGGCTCCTGCAGACGTATGTTTTAGGAAGATTGTCCAGGGTTTATTTTTTACTCTTTTCTTTTACCTGCCACCGTTCGACTCGGACACAAACACAAGATATTTTAATTTGATGAAGGTCATGGTGTTCTTCTTCAAAATATATTCTCTTAATAGTTCATTCTATTCCTCGCCCCTTTGGCAGATATCTTTGCTTGTGTTAAGAGAATGAATGTTATTCTGCAGTGTCTGGCTCACTCCACTCTCGGATAGTTCTGCCGTCTTTGCTGATCTCCATCCGAACACAGCGTTGACCTTCTTCACCAGCTCTTGACCGCCATCTCTGATCCTGCGTGCGATCTCAGAGATGTGTGTGTGTGTGTGTGTGTGTGCAGACCTGCGGAGACCCGGCTCTGACACACACATCCATCTGCAGATCTATACGCTCCAGACAGCACCACGTCTCCGCTCTCCTTCACCTAGAGCCAGAACAGATCAGCGCTAAACACACACTGAAGGACTAAACACACACACCGAACGCTTCGTCACCTTGCACTGGATGTGAATCCTGTTCCCTTCCTTCCACATCTCCGTCTGCAGAGACTGTCCCGGATACACCGGCTTCACGAAACGCACCTGAAGCACAGATCAGGGTTATTAACAGAAATTCATTAATTAGATGATGTGCAATCAATTTGGACGGAGAATAAACATCACTATTATTGTGATAAATGAGAAAAGCATTGAATAGACATTACAGAAAGAATTTTTACAAATACATTTTTATATTAACCTTTGCATAAATAATACAAATTATAAATAATATTGAAATGATACTTTAAATATGAAACTGCGCCAGTAGGTGGCCGCGAGTGAGTCATTAAATCACTCAGAAATTATTCCGTAATGAAGGAGTCACTGAATCACTGACTGATTCGTTCAAAGCTGTAGATTAATTCAGTAATGAATCACCGCTGTGTGTTTCTCAGCTGTGAAACAGTGCTGCTGGTGTGAAATTGCTAAACTAAACCATACTTTGGGAGTTCGTAGCGGGTTCGCAAATCATTTGAGTCAGTTCGGGACAGGGCCGTGCACAGACCTTTTGAGGGGCATGTGCTGAACCTGAAAAAGGGCACCCTCCTCCCTTTTTTTATATCAAGATTATTTAGTAAGTTTTTTTGTCAGTATTATTTGTAGGGTCCTGTGTTTGTGAATTGCTCTTGTGTACTTAAATTGCATTTATAGAGAAAAAAAAAAAAAAACTTGGCTCATACATAAACATGCAAATTAGCTTATAAAACCAAACAGAAACAAAAATATTTTTTATTGAACTTTATGCACTTTTTTTATTAACTTTGCAAAGAACAAAATTATATATATATATATATATATATATATATATATATATATATATATATATATATATATATATTAGCTATTCTGTTAGGTTTTATAAGCTAATTTGTATTATTTGGTTAACATGATTATGAATGACATTGAGAAGTTGCAGTGAAAAGCATTTCTGAAGGATCACGTGACACTGAAGAGTACTGAACTGGAGTAATGATGATGCTGAAAATTCAGCTTTGATCACAAAAATAAATTACATTTTAAAATATATTCAAATAGAAAACGGTTATTTAAAATTGTAAAAATATTACACAATATTACTTTTTTGCTGTATTTTGGATCAAATAAATGAAGCATTGGAATGAATCAAGAGTTACATTCTGCATGATAAAATATAAAGATTTCAGTGATCTTCAATTTTTTTTTTTAGTTACTACTACATTACTGTGGTAAAACCATGTTTTACAACATTTTATACACGTGAGGACGAACGGAGAGTATACCATAACATGATATACTAAATGTTAATAAATTAAGTGTATCAGCAATCATAAATCAAAGAAGAAATTTCATAGAAATATGTTATCTAGGTGACGAGGATCCCTCGTCGCTTTGTGTAAGTTCCAGTATGAAACAGCGGGGGGCGCACCTGTTATGATTTTCCGATGGTACAAACAAATTATATGTTGTTGTATTACTTATCAATATATAGTTTTTGACCAGCAAATGTCTGCAAATGTGATTTTTTTTTTTTTTTTTGTCCGTCATTAAAACGGCGACAGCGCCTGCCGCTGCCGGCATCACATTACGTTTTCATCTAACAGTTACAGGTTACAAAATAGTTTTTGTAGCTATATAGACGGAGCGCTCAGTTTTTCCTGTGTTAAATGCATTTTGCCAAAATCGCATTTTATAAAAGATGAAATGCTACTGTATGCACGGGCTATTTAATTGTTGGCTATGTATTGGCTATGACTAGATGGCAAATGCTAGCCCTCTCTCTCAGGCGACATCCCACATGTCAGTCAGACATCAAATAAATAAAATATGAGCCTTTATATACATAGTGTTTAGTAGTACTTATTCAAACAAGATATTTATTTACCCTTCGCAAAACTTTGTTCAGCTCAGCTGTTGTCTACTGTGCGGCTGCTGTGGAACTTCAGTTGGTTCAATGAATATGGGGGGGGGGGAGTTATCAGCTTACTGACAGCTTGAGGATCGAATAAGATTTACAGAAGCTCGTTTTAAGAACTTTAATTTGCTAAATATTTGTAAAACAGACAGACAGGCGTAAAGGGTAACCAATAGCATTGATAAAAAATAATAATAATAATAATAAAAAAAAAACACCACTAAAAAAAGGGCACTTCGCAGTGTAAGGGCATGTGCTCTGCACAGGTTGAGCCCTACCTGTGCACGTGCCTGGTTCGGGAGTTCAAAGCGGGATCGCGAATCATTTGAGTCATTTCGAGAGTTCGTAGCGGGATCGCGAATCATTTGAGTCAGTTCGAGAGTTCGTAGCGGGATCGCAAATCATTTGAGTCATTTCGAGAGTTCGTAGCGGGATCGCGAATCATTTGAGTCATTTCGAGAGTTCGTAGCGGGAGCGCGAATCATTTGAGTCATTTCGAGAGTTCGTAGCGGGAGCGCGAATCATTTGAGTCATTTCGAGAGTTCGTAGCGGGATCGCGAATCATTTGAGTCATTTCGAGAGTTCGTAGCGGGATCGCGAATCATTTGAGTCATTTCGAGAGTTCGTAGCGGGATCGCGAATCATTTGAGTCATTTCGAGAGTTCGTAGCTGGATCGAGAATCATTTGAGTCATTTCGAGAGTTCGCAGCGGGATCGCGAATCATTTGAGTCATTTCGAGAGTTCGTAGCGGTTAGGGAACATCTAGGTGGACACACACACACACACACACACACACACACGGTGTCCAAACAACATCAAGGTCTTTATAAACTGTTACAGCACTTACTCAGATTGACAAGATTGCAGTTTGAAGTTTAGGAATTAGTTTTATTAATTTTTTTTAATGTTTATGTCAGTTTTAATAATTTTAGCATTTCAACTTTTTTTAAAAAAGAAGAAGCTTTAATTCAATTACAGAAAACTGTTTTTAGTAGTTTCAGTCTTAGTTAACAACAATGACACATAGTTGGTTGCTTTGGGAATGAATTATTAGTTAGGAATAAAAGTTTAACTGTGTGTGCTTATTTTACATATTTATTTTTTTAAATAAAATGTAAAAATTATATATGTTTTGTACGAGTTTCTGTCTTCTGCTGAATGCTAAAAAGATGATGCTTTAAACACCAAACGGTTGATGGTACCCATTCACTTCCATAGTATTTCTTCCTGTAGCACAGAAGTCAATGGGTGCCGTCAACGGTTCGCTCTCAAAAAAACATCTTCTTTAGTGTTCAACAGAAAAAAAAAACACTTGTTCAGGCTGAGGAAGAGTAAACGATCGCATGATTTGATTGTTTGATTCCTCTCACACAAACAATACAGTTATATGAGTGTTAATCTAAACTGTGTTTGAATATGAAGCACTTTGTGTGTGAAGACATTTGTGAATCAACCAATCAACTGTCACTCGATTTCAGAGCCGCTAACTAGAATAAGATCACAGCTACTTTTAATTTCAGTATAAATATGGAGTTGAACACAAGGCTTGATGAACTAATACTTTGATAAAGATAAAGCATATTTATAATCATCAAGGCTCCTGCAGACGTATGTCTTAGGAAGATTGTCCAGGGTTTATTTTTTACTCTTTTCTTTTACCTGCCACCGTTCGACTCGGACACAAACACAAGATATTTTAATGTGATGAAGGTCATGGTGTTCTTCTTCAAAATATATTCTCTTAATAGTTCATTCTATTCCTCGCCCCTTTGGCAGATATCTTTGCTTGTGTTAAGAGAATGAATGTTATTCTGCAGTGTCTGGCTCACTCCAATCTCGGATAGTTCTGCCGTCTTTGCTGATCTCCATCCGAACACAGCGTTGACCTTCTTCACCAGCTCCTGACCGCCATCTCTGATCCTGCGTGCGATCTCAGAGATGTGTGTGTGTGTGTGTGTGTGTGTGTGTGTGTGTGTGTGCAGACCTGCGGAGACCCGGCTCTGACACACACATCCATCTGCAGATCCATATACGCTCCAGACAGCACCACGTCTCCGCTCTCCTTCACCTAGAGCCAGAACAGATCAGCGCTAAACACACACTGAAGGACTAAACACACACACCGAACGCTTCGTCACCTTGCACTGGATGTGAATCCTGTTCCCTTCCTTCCACATCTCCGTCTGCAGAGATTGTCCCGGATACACCGGCTTCACGAAACGCACCTGAAGCACAGATCAGGGTTATTAACAGAAATTCATTAATTAGATGATGTGCAATCAATTTGGACGGAGAATAAACATCACTATTATTGTGATAAATGAGAAAAGCATTGAATAGACATTACAGAAAGAATTTTTACAAATACATTTTTATATTAACCTTTGCATAAATAATACAAATTATAAATAATATTTAAATGATACTTTAAATATGAAACTGCGCCAGTAGGTGGCCGCGAGTGAGTCATTAAATCACTCAGAAATTATTCCGTAATGAAGGAGTCACTGAATCACTGACTGATTCGTTCAAAGCTGTAGATTAATTCAGTAATGAATCACCGCTGTGTGTTTCTCAGCTGTGAAACAGTGCTGCTGGTGTGAAATTGCAAATCATTTGAGTCGGTTCGGGAGTTCAAAGCGGGATCGCGAATCATTTGAGTCATTTCGAGAGTTCGTAGCGGGATCGCGAATCATTTGAGTCAGTTCGAGAGTTCGTAGCGGGATCGCGAATCATTTGAGTCATTTCGATAGTTCGTAGCGGGATCGCGAATCATTTGAGTCATTTCGAGAGTTCGTAGCGGGAGCGCGAATCATTTGAGTCATTTCGAGAGTTCGTAGGGGGATCGCGAATCATTTGAGTCATTTCGAGAGTTCGTAGCGGGATAGCGAATCATTTGAGTCATTTCGAGAGTTCGTAGCGGGATAGCGAATCATTTGAGTCATTTCGAGAGTTCGTAGCGGGAGCGCAAATCATTTGAGTCATTTCGAGAGTTCGTAGGGGATCGCGAATCATTTGAGTCATTTCGAGAGTTCATAGCGGTTAGGGAACATCCAGGTGGACACACACACACACACACACACACACACACACACACACACACGGTGTCCAAACAACATCAAGGTCTTTATAAACTGTTACAGCACTTACTCAGATTGACAAGATTGCGGTTTGAAGTTAAGGAATTAGTTTTATTAATTTTTTTAATGTTTATGTCAGTTTTAATAATTTTAGCATTTCAACTTTAAAAAAAAAAAAAAAAAGCTTTAATTAAATTACAGAAAACTGTTTTTAGTAGTTTCAGTCTTAGTTAACAACAATGACACATAGTTGGTTGCTTTGGGAATGAATTACTAGTTAGGAATAAAAGTTTAACTGTGTGTGCTTATTTTACATATATATTTTTTTAAATAAAATGTAAAAATTATATATGTTTTGTACGAGTTTCTGTCTTCTGCTGAATGCTAAAAAGATGATGCTTTAAACACCAAACAGTTGATGGTACCCATTCACTTCCATAGTATTTCTTCCTGTAGCACAGAAGTCAATGGGTGCCGTTCACGAAACGCACCTGAAGCACAGATCAGGGTTATTAGCAGAAATTCATTAATTAGATTATGTGCAATCAATTTGGACGGAGAATAAACATCACTATTATTGTGATAAATGAGAAAAGCATTGAATAGATATTACAGAAAGAATTTTTACAAATAAATTTTTATATTAACCTTTGCATAAATAATACAAATTATAATATTGAAATGATACTTTAAATATGAAACTGCGCCAGTAGGTGGCCGCGAGTCATTAAATCACTCAGAAATTATTCCGTAATGAAGGAGTCACTGAATCACTGACTGATTCGTTCAAAGCTGTAGATTAATTCAGTAATGAATCACCACTGTGTGGTTCTCAGCTGTGAAACAGTGCTGCTGGTGTGAAATTGCTAAACTAAACCATACTTTGGGAGTTCGTAGCGGGTTCGCGAATCATTTGAGTCAGTTCGGGAGTTCAAAGCGGGATCTCGAATCATTTGAGTCAGTTCGTGAGTTCGTAGCGGGATCGCGAATCATTTGAGTCATTTCGAGAGTTCGTAGCGGGTTCGCGAATCATTTGAGTCATTTCGAGAGTTCGTAGCGGGATCGCGAATCATTTGAGTCATTTCGAGAGTTCGTAGCGGGATCGCGAATCATTTGAGTCATTTCGAGAGTTCGTAGCGGTTAGGGAACATCCAGGTGGACACACACACACACACACACACACACACACACACACGGTGTCCAAACAACATCAAGGTCTTTATAAACTGTTACAGCACTTACTCAGATTGACAAGATTGCAGTTTGAAGTTTAGGAATTAGTTTTATTATTTTTTTTTAATGTTTATGTCAGTTTTAATAATTTTAGCATTTCAACTTTTTTGAAAAAAAAAGAAGCTTTAATTCAATTACAGAAAACTGTTTTTAGTAGTTTCAGTCTTAGTTAACAACAATGACACATAGTTGGTTGCTTTGGGAATGAATTATTAGTTAGGAATAAAAGTTTAACTGTGTGTGCTTATTTTACATATTTATTTTTTTTTAATAAAATGTAAAAATTATATATGTTTTGTACGAGTTTCTGTCTTTTGCTGAACGCTAAAAAGATGATGCTTTAAACACCAAACGGTTGATGGTACCCATTCACTTCCATAGTATTTCTTCCTGTAGCACAGAAGTCAATGGGTGCCGTTCACGAAACGCACCTGAAGCACAGATCAGGGTTATTAACAGAAATTCATTAATTAGATGATGTGCAATCAATTTGGACGGAGAATAAACATCACTATTATTGTGATAAATGAGAAAAGCATTGAATAGATATTACAGAAAGAATTTTTACAAATAAATTTTTATATTAACCTTTGCATAAATAATACAAATTATAATATTGAAATGATACTTTAAATATGAAACTGCGCCAGTAGGTGGCCGCGAGTGAGTCATTAAATCAATCAGAAATTATTCCGTAATGAAGGAGTCACTGAATCACTGACTGATTCGTTCAAAGCTGTAGATTCATTCAGTAATGAATCACCGCTGTGTGGTTCTCAGCTGTGAAACAGTGCTGCTGGTGTGAAATTGCTAAACTAAACCATACTTTGGGAGTTCGTAGCGGGTTCGCGAATCATTTGAGTCATTTCGGGAGTTCAAAGCGGGATCTCGAATCATTTGAGTCAGTTCGTGAGTTTGTAGCGGGATCGCTAATCATTTGAGTCATTTCGAGAGTTCGTAGCGGGTGCGTGAATCATTTGCGTCATTTCGAGAGTTCGTAGCGGGATCGCGAATCATTTGAGTCAGTTCGAGAGTTCGTAGCGGGATCGCGAATCATTTGAGTCATTTCGATAGTTCGTAGCGGGATCGCGAATCATTTGAGTCATTTCGAGAGTTCGTAGCGGGAGCGCGAATCATTTGAGTCATTTCGAGAGTTCGTAGGGGGATCGCGAATCATTTGAGTCATTTCGAGAGTTCGTAGCGGGATAGCGAATCATTTGAGTCATTTCGAGAGTTCGTAGCGGGATAGCGAATCATTTGAGTCATTTCGAGAGTTCGTAGCGGGAGCGCAAATCATTTGAGTCATTTCGAGAGTTCGTAGGGGATCGCGAATCATTTGAGTCATTTCGAGAGTTCATAGCGGTTAGGGAACATCCAGGTGGACACACACACACACACACACACACACACACACACACACACGGTGTCCAAACAACATCAAGGTCTTTATAAACTGTTACAGCACTTACTCAGATTGACAAGATTGCGGTTTGAAGTTAAGGAATTAGTTTTATTAATTTTTTTTAATGTTTATGTCAGTTTTAATAATTTTAGCATTTCAACTTTAAAAAAAAAAAAAAAAGCTTTAATTAAATTACAGAAAACTGTTTTTAGTAGTTTCAGTCTTAGTTAACAACAATGACACATAGTTGGTTGCTTTGGGAATGAATTACTAGTTAGGAATAAAAGTTTAACTGTGTGTGCTTATTTTACATATATATTTTTTTAAATAAAATGTAAAAATTATATATGTTTTGTACGAGTTTCTGTCTTCTGCTGAATGCTAAAAAGATGATGCTTTAAACACCAAACAGTTGATGGTACCCATTCACTTCCATAGTATTTCTTCCTGTAGCACAGAAGTCAATGGGTGCCGTTCACGAAACGCACCTGAAGCACAGATCAGGGTTATTAGCAGAAATTCATTAATTAGATTATGTGCAATCAATTTGGACGGAGAATAAACATCACTATTATTGTGATAAATGAGAAAAGCATTGAATAGATATTACAGAAAGAATTTTTACAAATAAATTTTTATATTAACCTTTGCATAAATAATACAAATTATAATATTGAAATGATACTTTAAATATGAAACTGCGCCAGTAGGTGGCCGCGAGTCATTAAATCACTCAGAAATTATTCCGTAATGAAGGAGTCACTGAATCACTGACTGATTCGTTCAAAGCTGTAGATTAATTCAGTAATGAATCACCACTGTGTGGTTCTCAGCTGTGAAACAGTGCTGCTGGTGTGAAATTGCTAAACTAAACCATACTTTGGGAGTTCGTAGCGGGTTCGCGAATCATTTGAGTCAGTTCGGGAGTTCAAAGCGGGATCTCGAATCATTTGAGTCAGTTCGTGAGTTCGTAGCGGGATCGCGAATCATTTGAGTCATTTCGAGAGTTCGTAGCGGGTTCGCGAATCATTTGAGTCATTTCGAGAGTTCGTAGCGGGATCGCGAATCATTTGAGTCATTTCGAGAGTTCGTAGCGGGATCGCGAATCATTTGAGTCATTTCGAGAGTTCGTAGCGGTTAGGGAACATCCAGGTGGACACACACACACACACACACACACACACACACACACGGTGTCCAAACAACATCAAGGTCTTTATAAACTGTTACAGCACTTACTCAGATTGACAAGATTGCAGTTTGAAGTTTAGGAATTAGTTTTATTATTTTTTTTTAATGTTTATGTCAGTTTTAATAATTTTAGCATTTCAACTTTTTTGAAAAAAAAAGAAGCTTTAATTCAATTACAGAAAACTGTTTTTAGTAGTTTCAGTCTTAGTTAACAACAATGACACATAGTTGGTTGCTTTGGGAATGAATTATTAGTTAGGAATAAAAGTTTAACTGTGTGTGCTTATTTTACATATTTATTTTTTTTTAATAAAATGTAAAAATTATATATGTTTTGTACGAGTTTCTGTCTTTTGCTGAACGCTAAAAAGATGATGCTTTAAACACCAAACGGTTGATGGTACCCATTCACTTCCATAGTATTTCTTCCTGTAGCACAGAAGTCAATGGGTGCCGTTCACGAAACGCACCTGAAGCACAGATCAGGGTTATTAACAGAAATTCATTAATTAGATGATGTGCAATCAATTTGGACGGAGAATAAACATCACTATTATTGTGATAAATGAGAAAAGCATTGAATAGATATTACAGAAAGAATTTTTACAAATAAATTTTTATATTAACCTTTGCATAAATAATACAAATTATAATATTGAAATGATACTTTAAATATGAAACTGCGCCAGTAGGTGGCCGCGAGTGAGTCATTAAATCAATCAGAAATTATTCCGTAATGAAGGAGTCACTGAATCACTGACTGATTCGTTCAAAGCTGTAGATTCATTCAGTAATGAATCACCGCTGTGTGGTTCTCAGCTGTGAAACAGTGCTGCTGGTGTGAAATTGCTAAACTAAACCATACTTTGGGAGTTCGTAGCGGGTTCGCGAATCATTTGAGTCATTTCGGGAGTTCAAAGCGGGATCTCGAATCATTTGAGTCAGTTCGTGAGTTTGTAGCGGGATCGCTAATCATTTGAGTCATTTCGAGAGTTCGTAGCGGGTGCGTGAATCATTTGCGTCATTTCGAGAGTTCGTAGCGGGATCGCGAATCATTTGAGTCATTTCGAGAGTTCTAAGCGGGATCGCGAATCATTTGAGTCATTTCGAGAGTTCGTAGCGGTTAGGGAACATCCAGGTGGACACACACACACACACACACACACACGGTGTCCAAACAACATCAAGGTCTTTATAAACTGTTACAGCACTTACTCAGATTGACAAGATTGCAGTTTGAAGTTTAGTAATTAGTTTTATTATTTTTTTTTAATGTTTATGTCAGTTTTAATAATTTTAGCATTTCAACTTTTTTGAAAAAAAAAGAAGCTTTAATTCAATTACAGAAAACTGTTTTTAGTAGTTTCAGTCTTAGTTAACAACAATGACACATAGTTGGTTGCTTTGGGAATGAATTACTAGTTAGTAATAAAAGTTTAACTGTGTGTGCTTATTTTACATATTTATTTTTTTTAAATAAAATGTAAAAATTATATATGTTTTGTACGAGTTTCTGTCTTTTGCTGAACGCTAAAAAGATGATGCTTTAAACACCAAACGGTTGATGGTACCCATTCACTTCCATAGTATTTCTTCCTGTAGCACAGAAGTCAATGGGTGCCGTCAACGGTTCGCTCTCAAAAAAACATCTTCTTTAGTGTTCAACAGAAAAAAAAAACACTTGTTCAGGCTGAGGAAGAGTAAACGATCGCATGATTTGATTGTTTGATTCCTCTCACACAAACAATACAGTTATATGAGTGTTAATCTAAACTGTGTTTGAATATGAAGCACTTTGTGTGTGAAGACATTTGTCAATCAACCAATCAGCTGTCACTCGATTTCAGAGCCGCTAACTAGAATAAGATCACAGCTACTTTTAATTTCAGTATAAATATGGAGTTGAACACAAGGCTTGATGAACTAATACTTTGATAAAGATAAAGCATATTTATAATCATCAAGGATCCTGCATACGTATGTTTTAGGAAGATTGTCCAGGGTTTATTTTTTACTCTTTTCTTTTACCTGCCACCGTTCGACTCGGACACAAACACAAGATATTTTAATTTGATGAAGGTCATGGTGTTCTTCTTCAAAATATATTCTCTTAATAGTTCATTCTATTCCTCGCCCCTTTGGCAGATATCTTTGCTTGTGTTAAGAGAATGAATGTTATTCTGCAGTGTCTGGCTCACTCCACTCTCGGATAGTTCTGCCGTCTTTGCTGATCTCCATCCGAACACAGTGTTGACCTTCTTCACCAGCTCCTGACCGCCATCTCTGATCCTGCGTGCGATCTCAGAGATGTGTGTGTGTGTGTGTGTGTGCAGACCTGCGGAGACCCGGCTCTGACACACACATCCATCTGCAGATCTATATACGCTCCAGACAGCACCACGTCTCCGCTCTCCTTCACCTAGAGCCAGAACAGATCAGCGCTAAACACACACTGAAGGACTAAACACACACACCGAACGCTTCGTCACCTTGCACTGGATGTGAATCCTGTTCCCTTCCTTCCACATCTCCGTCTGCAGAGATTGTCCCGGATACACCGGCTTCACGAAACGCACATGAAGCACAGATCAGGGTTATTAACAGAAATTCATTAATTAGATGATGTGCAATCAATTTGGACGGAGAATAAACATCACTATTATTGTGATAAATGAGAAAAGCATTGAATAGACATTACAGAAAGAATTTTTACAAATACATTTTTATATTAACCTTTGCATAAATAATACAAATTATAAATAATATTGAAATTATACTTTAAATATGAAACTGCGCCAGTAGGTGGCCGCGAGTGAGTCATTAAATCACTCAGAAATTATTCCGTAATGAAGGAGTCACTGAATCACTGACTGATTCGTTCAAAGCTGTAGATTAATTCAGTAATGAATCACCGCTGTGTGTTTCTCAGCTGTGAAACAGTGCTGCTGGTGTGAAATTGCTAAACTAAACCATACTTCGGGAGTTCGTAGCGGGTTCGCAAATCATTTGAGTCAGTTCGGGAGTTCAAAGCGGGATCGCGAATCATTTGAGTCATTTCGAGAGTTCGTAGCGGGATCGCGAATCATTTGAGTCAGTTCGAGAGTTCGTAGCGGGATCGCGAATCATTTGAGTCATTTCGAGAGTTCGTAGCGGGATCGCGAATCATTTGAGTCATTTCGAGAGTTCGTAGCGGGAGCGCGAATCATTTGAGTCATTTCGAGAGTTCGTAGCGGGAGCGCGAATCCTTTGAGTCATTTCGAGAGTTCGTAGCGGGATCGCGAATCATTTGAGTCATTTCGAGAGTTCATAGCGGTTAGGGAACATCCAGGTGGACACACACACACACACACACACACACGGTGTCCAAACAACATCAAGGTCTTTATAAACTGTTACAGCACTTACTCAGATTGACAAGATTGCGGTTTGAAGTTTAGGAATTAGTTTTATTAATTTTTTTTAATGTTAATGTCAGTTTTAATAATTTTAGCATTTCAACTTTTTTGAAAAAAAAAAAAAAGCTTTAATTCAATTACAGAAAACTGTTTTTAGTAGTTTCAGTCTTAGTTAACAACAATGACACATAGTTGGTTGCTTTGGGAATGAATTACTAGTTAGGAATAAAAGTTTAACTGTGTGTGCTTATTTTACATATTTATTTTTTTAAATAAAATGTAAAAATTATATATGTTTTGTACGAGTTTCTGTCTTCTGCTGAATGCTAAAAAGATGATGCTTTAAACACCAAACGGTTGATGGTACCCATTCACTTCCATAGTATTTCTTCCTGTAGCACAGAAGTCAATGGGTGCCGTCAACGGTTCGCTCTCAAAAAAACATCTTCTTTAGTGTTCAACAGAAAAAAAAAACACTTGTTCAGGCTGAGGAAGAGTAAACGATCGCATGATTTGATTGTTTGATTCCTCTCACACAAACAATACAGTTATATGAGTGTTAATCTAAACTGTGTTTGAATATGAAGCACTTTGTGTGTGAAGACATTTGTCAATCAACCAATCAGCTGTCACTCGATTTCAGAGCCGCTAACTAGAATAAGATCACAGCTACTTTTAATTTCAGTATAAATATGGAGTTGAACACAAGGCTTGATGAACTAATACTTTGATAAAGATAAAGCATATTTATAATCATCAAGGATCCTGCATACGTATGTTTTAGGAAGATTGTCCAGGGTTTATTTTTTACTCTTTTCTTTTACCTGCCACCGTTCGACTCGGACACAAACACAAGATATTTAAATTTGATGAAGGTCATGGTGTTCTTCTTCAAAATATATTCTCTTAATAGTTCATTCTATTCCTCGCCCCTTTGGCAGATATCTTTGCTTGTGTTAAGAGAATGAATGTTATTCTGCAGTGTCTGGCTCACTCCACTCTCGGATAGTTCTGCCGTCTTTGCTGATCTCCATCCGAACACAGCGTTGACCTTCTTCACCAGCTCCTGACCGCCATCTCTGATCCTGCGTGCGATCTCAGAGATGTGTGTGTGTGTGTGTGTGTGTGCAGACCTGCGGAGACCCGGCTCTGACACACACATCCATCTGCAGATCTATATACGCTCCAGACAGCACCACGTCTCCGCTCTCCTTCACCTAGAGCCAGAACAGATCAGCGCTAAACACACACTGAAGGACTAAACACACACACCGAACGCTTCGTCACCTTGCACTGGATGTGAATCCTGTTCCCTTCCTTCCACATCTCCGTCTGCAGAGATTGTCCCGGATACACCGGCTTCACGAAATGCACCTGAAGCACAGATCAGGGTTATTAACAGAAATTCATTAATTAGATGATGTGCAATCAATTTGGACGGAGAATAAACATCACTATTATTGTGATAAATGAGAAAAGCATTGAATAGACATTACAGAAAGAATTTTTACAAATACATTTTTATATTAACCTTTGCATAAATAATACAAATTATAAATAATATTGAAATGATACTTTAAATATGAAACTGCGCCAGTAGGTGGCCGCGAGTGAGTCATTAAATCACTCAGAAATTATTCCGTAATGAAGGAGTCACTGAATCACTGACTGATTCGTTCAAAGCTGTAGATTCATTCAGTAATGAATCACCGCTGTGTGTTTCTCAGCTGTGAAACAGTGCTGCTGGTGTGAAATTGCTAAACTAAACCATACTTTGGGAGTTCGTAGCGGGTTCGCAAATCATTTGAGTCAGTTCGGGAGTTCAAAGCGGGATCGCGAATCATTTGAGTCATTTCGAGAGTTCGTAGCGGGATCGCGAATCATTTGAGTCAGTTCGAGAGTTCGTAGCGGGATCGCGAATCATTTGAGTCATTTCGAGAGTTCGTAGCGGGATCGCGAATCATTTGAGTCATTTCGAGAGTTCGTAGCGGGAGCGCGAATCATTTGAGTCATTTCGAGAGTTCGTAGCGGGATCGCGAATCATTTGAGTCATTTCGAGAGTTCGTAGCGGGATCGCGAATCATTTGAGTCATTTCGAGAGTTCGTAGCGGGATCGCGAATCATTTGAGTCATTTCGAGAGTTCATAGCGGTTAGGGAACATCCAGGTGGACACACACACACACACACACACACGGTGTCCAAACAACATCAAGGTCTTTATAAACTGTTACAGCACTTACTCAGATTGACAAGATTGCGGTTTGAAGTTAAGGAATTAGTTTTATTAATTTTTTTTAATGTTTATGTCAGTTTTAATAATTTTAGCATTTCAACTTTTTTGAAAAAAAAAAAAAGCTTTAAACACCAAACGGTTGATGGTACCCATTCACTTCCATAGTATTTCTTCCTGTAGCACAGAAGTCAATGGGTGCCGTTCACGAAACGCACCTGAAGCACAGATCAGGGTTATTAACAGAAATTCATTAATTAGATGATGTGCAATCAATTTGGACGGAGAATAAACATCACTATTATTGTGATAAATGAGAAAAGCATTGAATAGATATTACAGAAAGAATTTTTACAAATAAATTTTTATATTAACCTTTGCATAAATAATACAAATTATAAATAATATTGAAATGATACTTTAAATATTAAAGTACGCCAGTAGGTGGCCGCGAGTGAGTCATTAAATCACTCAGAAATTATTCCGTAATGAAGGAGTCACTGAATCACTGACTGATTCGTTCAAAGCTGTAGATTCATTCAGTAATGAATCACCGCTGTGTGGTTCTCAGCTGTGAAACAGTGCTGCTGGTGTGAAATTGCTAAACTAAACCATACTTTGGGAGTTCGTAGCGGGTTCGCGAATCATTTGAGTCAGTTCGGGAGTTCAAAGCGGGATCTCGAATCATTTGAGTCAGTTCGTGAGTTCGTAGCGGGATCGCTAATCATTTGAGTCATTTCGAGAGTTCGTAGCGGGTGCGTGAATCATTTGAGTCATTTCGAGAGTTCGTAGAGGGATCGCGAATCATTTGAGTCATTTCGAGAGTTCTAAGCGGGATCGCGAATCATTTGAGTCATTTCGAGAGTTCGGTTAGGGAACATCCAGGTGGACACACACACACACACACACACACACGCGGTGTCCAAACAACATCAAGGTCTTTATAAACTGTTACAGCACTTACTCAGATTGACAAGATTGCAGTTTGAAGTTTAGGAATTAGTTTTATTTATTTTTTTTAATGTTTATGTCAGTTTTAATAATTTTAGCATTTCAACTTTTTTGAAAAAAAAGAAGCTTTAATTCAATTACAGAAAACTGTTTTTAGTAGTTTCAGTCTTAGTTAACAACAATGACACATAGTTGGTTGCTTTGGGAATGAATTATTAGTTAGGAATAAAAGTTTAACTGTGTGTGCTTATTTTACATATTTATTTTTTTTAAATAAAATGTAAAAATTATATATGTTTTGTACGAGTTTCTGTCTTTTGCTGAACGCTAAAAAGATGATGCTTTAAACACCAAACGGTTGATGGTACCCATTCACTTCCATAGTATTTCTTCCTGTAGCACAGAAGTCAATGGGTGCCGTTCACGAAACGCACCTGAAGCACAGATCAGGGTTATTAACAGAAATTCATTAATTAGATGATGTGCAATCAATTTGGACGGAGAATAAACATCACTATTATTGTGATAAATGAGAAAAGCATTGAATAGATATTACAGAAAGAATTTTTACAAATAAATTTTTATATTAACCTTTGCATAAATAATACAAATTATAATATTGAAATGATACTTTAAATATGAAACTGCGCCAGTAGGTGGCCGCGAGTGAGTCATTAAATCACTCAGAAATTATTCCGTAATGAAGGAGTCACTGAATCACTGACTGATTCGTTCAAAGCTGTAGATTCATTCAGTAATGAATCACCGCTGTGTGTTTCTCAGCTGTGAAACAGTGCTGCTGGTGTGAAATTGCTAAACTAAACCATACTTTGGGAGTTCGTAGCGGGTTCGCAAATCATTTGAGTCAGTTCGGGAGTTCAAAGCGGGATCGCGAATCATTTGAGTCATTTCGAGAGTTCGTAGCGGGATCGCGAATCATTTGAGTCAGTTCGAGAGTTCGTAGCGGGATCGCGAATCATTTGAGTCATTTCGAGAGTTCGTAGCGGGAGCGCGAATCATTTGAGTCATTTCGAGAGTTCGTAGCGGGATCGCGAATCATTTGAGTCATTTCGAGAGTTCGTAGCGGGATCGCGAATCATTTGAGTCATTTCGAGAGTTCGTAGCGGGATCGCGAATCATTTGAGTCATTTCGAGAGTTCGTAGCGGGATCGCGAATCATTTGAGTCATTTCGAGAGTTCATAGCGGTTAGGGAACATCCAGGTGGACACACACACACACACACACACACACACACACACACACACACACACACACACACACACACACACACACGGTGTCCAAACAACATCAAGGTCTTTATAAACTGTTACAGCACTTACTCAGATTGACAAGATTGCGGTTTGAAGTTAAGGAATTAGTTTTATTAATTTTTTTTAATGTTTATGTCAGTTTTAATAATTTTAGCATTTCAACTTTTTTGAAAAAAAAAAAAAAGCTTTAATTCAATTACAGAAAACTGTTTTTAGCAGTTTCAGTCTTAGTTAACAACAATGACACATAGTTGGTTGCTTTGGGAATGAATTACTAGTTAGGAATAAAAGTTTAACTGTGTGTGCTTATTTTACATATTTATTTTTTTAAATAAAATGTAAAAGTTATATATGTTTTGTACGAGTTTCTGTCTTCTGCTGAATGCTAAAAAGATGATGCTTTAAACACCAAACAGTTGATGGTACCCATTCACTTCCATAGTATTTCTTCCTGTAGCACAGAAGTCAATGGGTGCCGTTCACGAAACGCACCTGAAGCACAGATCAGGGTTATTAGCAGAAATTCATTAATTAGATGATGTGCAATCAATTTGGACGGAGAATAAACATCACTATTATTGTGATAAATGAGAAAAGCATTGAATAGACATTACAGAAAGAATTTTTACAAATAAATTTTTATATTAACCTTTGCATAAATAATACAAATTATAAATAATATTGAAATGATACTTTAAATATTAAAGTACGCCAGTAGGTGGCCGCGAGTGAGTCATTAAATCACTCAGAAATTATTCCGTAATGAAGGAGTCACTGAATCACTGACTGATTCGTTCAAAGCTGTAGATTCATTCAGTAATGAATCACCGCTGTGTGGTTCTCAGCTGTGAAACAGTGCTGCTGGTGTGAAATTGCTAAACTAAACCATACTTTGGGAGTTCGTAGCGGGTTCGCGAATCATTTGAGTCAGTTCGGGAGTTCAAAGCGGGATCTCGAATCATTTGAGTCAGTTCGTGAGTTCGTAGCGGGATCGCGAATCATTTGAGTCATTTCGAGAGTTCGTAGCGCGTTCGCAAATCGTTTTAGTCATTTCGAGAGTTCGTAGCGGGATCGCGAATCATTTGAGTCATTTCGAGAGTTCGTAGCGGGATCGCGAATCATTTGAGTCATTTCGAGAGTTCGTAGCGGGATCGCGAATCATTTGAGTCATTTCGAGAGTTCGTAGCGGTTAGGGAACATCCAGGTGGACACACACACACACACACACACACACACACGGTGTCCAAACAACATCAAGGTCTTTATAAACTGTTACAGCACTTATTCAGATTGACAAGATTGCAGTTTGAAGTTTAGTAATTAGTTTTTTTTTTTTTTTTAATGTTTATGTCAGTTTTAATAATTTTAGCATTTCAACTTTTTTGAAAAAAAAAGAAGCTTTAATTCAATTACAGAAAACTGTTTTTAGTAGTTTCAGTCTTAGTTAACAACAATGACACATAGTTGGTTGCTTTGGGAATGAATTACTAGTTAGTAATAAAAGTTTAACTGTGTGTGCTTATTTTACATATTTATTTTTTTTAAATAAAATGTAAAAATTATATATGTTTTGTACGAGTTTCTGTCTTTTGCTGAACGCTAAAAAGATGATGCTTTAAACACCAAACGGTTGATGGTACCCATTCACTTCCATAGTATTTCTTCCTGTAGCACAGAAGTCAATGGGTGCCGTTCACGAAACGCACCTGAAGCACAGATCAGGGTTATTAACAGAAATTCATTAATTAGATGATGTGCAATCAATTTGGACGGAGAATAAACATCACTATTATTGTGATAAATGAGAAAAGCATTGAATAGATATTACAGAAAGAATTTTTACAAATAAATTTTTATATTAACCTTTGCATAAATAATACAAATTATAAATAATATTGAAATGATACTTTAAATATTAAAGTACGCCAGTAGGTGGCCGCGAGTGAGTCATTAAATCACTCAGAAATTATTCCGTAATGAAGGAGTCACTGAATCACTGACTGATTCGTTCAAAGCTGTAGATTCATTCAGTAATGAATCACCGCTGTGTGGTTCTCAGCTGTGAAACAGTGCTGCTGGTGTGAAATTGCTAAACTAAACCATACTTTGGGAGTTCGTAGCGGGTTCGCGAATCATTTGAGTCAGTTCGGGAGTTCAAAGCGGGATCTCGAATCATTTGAGTCAGTTCGTGAGTTCGTAGCGGGATCGCTAATCATTTGAGTCATTTCGAGAGTTCGTAGCGGGTGCGTGAATCATTTGAGTCATTTCGAGAGTTCGTAGAGGGATCGCGAATCATTTGAGTCATTTCGAGAGTTCTAAGCGGGATCGCGAATCATTTGAGTCATTTCGAGAGTTCGGTTAGGGAACATCCAGGTGGACACACACACACACACACACACACACACACGCGGTGTCCAAACAACATCAAGGTCTTTATAAACTGTTACAGCACTTACTCAGATTGACAAGATTGCAGTTTGAAGTTTAGGAATTAGTTTTATTTATTTTTTTTAATGTTTATGTCAGTTTTAATAATTTTAGCATTTCAACTTTTTTGAAAAAAAAGAAGCTTTAATTCAATTACAGAAAACTGTTTTTAGTAGTTTCAGTCTTAGTTAACAACAATGACACATAGTTGGTTGCTTTGGGAATGAATTATTAGTTAGGAATAAAAGTTTAACTGTGTGTGCTTATTTTACATATTTATTTTTTTAAATAAAATGTAAAAATTATATATGTTTTGTACGAGTTTCTGTCTTTTGCTGAACGCTAAAAAGATGATGCTTTAAACACCAAACGGTTGATGGTACCCATTCACTTCCATAGTATTTCTTCCTGTAGCACAGAAGTCAATGGGTGCCGTTCACGAAACGCACCTGAAGCACAGATCAGGGTTATTAACAGAAATTCATTAATTAGATGATGTGCAATCAATTTGGACGGAGAATAAACATCACTATTATTGTGATAAATGAGAAAAGCATTGAATAGATATTACAGAAAGAATTTTTACAAATAAATTTTTATATTAACCTTTGCATAAATAATACAAATTATAATATTGAAATGATACTTTAAATATGAAACTGCGCCAGTAGGTGGCCGCGAGTGAGTCATTAAATCACTCAGAAATTATTCCGTAATGAAGGAGTCACTGAATCACTGACTGATTCGTTCAAAGCTGTAGATTCATTCAGTAATGAATCACCGCTGTGTGTTTCTCAGCTGTGAAACAGTGCTGCTGGTGTGAAATTGCTAAACTAAACCATACTTTGGGAGTTCGTAGCGGGTTCGCAAATCATTTGAGTCAGTTCGGGAGTTCAAAGCGGGATCGCGAATCATTTGAGTCATTTCGAGAGTTCGTAGCGGGATCGCGAATCATTTGAGTCAGTTCGAGAGTTCGTAGCGGGATCGCGAATCATTTGAGTCATTTCGAGAGTTCGTAGCGGGATCGCGAATCATTTGAGTCATTTCGAGAGTTCGTAGCGGGAGCGCGAATCATTTGAGTCATTTCGAGAGTTCGTAGCGGGATCGCGAATCATTTGAGTCATTTCGAGAGTTCGTAGCGGGATCGCGAATCATTTGAGTCATTTCGAGAGTTCGTAGCGGGATCGCGAATCATTTGAGTCATTTCGAGAGTTCATAGCGGTTAGGGAACATCCAGGTGGACACACACACACACACACACACACACACACACACACACACACACACACACACACACACACACACACACACACACGGTGTCCAAACAACATCAAGGTCTTTATAAACTGTTACAGCACTTACTCAGATTGACAAGATTGCGGTTTGAAGTTAAGGAATTAGTTTTATTAATTTTTTTTAATGTTTATGTCAGTTTTAATAATTTTAGCATTTCAACTTTTTTGAAAAAAAAAAAAAAGCTTTAATTCAATTACAGAAAACTGTTTTTAGCAGTTTCAGTCTTAGTTAACAACAATGACACATAGTTGGTTGCTTTGGGAATGAATTACTAGTTAGGAATAAAAGTTTAACTGTGTGTGCTTATTTTACATATTTATTTTTTTAAATAAAATGTAAAAATTATATATGTTTTGTACGAGTTTCTGTCTTCTGCTGAATGCTAAAAAGATGATGCTTTAAACACCAAACAGTTGATGGTACCCATTCACTTCCATAGTATTTCTTCCTGTAGCACAGAAGTCAATGGGTGCCGTTCACGAAACGCACCTGAAGCACAGATCAGGGTTATTAGCAGAAATTCATTAATTAGATGATGTGCAATCAATTTGGACGGAGAATAAACATCACTATTATTGTGATAAATGAGAAAAGCATTGAATAGACATTACAGAAAGAATTTTTACAAATAAATTTTTATATTAACCTTTGCATAAATAATACAAATTATAAATAATATTGAAATGATACTTTAAATATTAAAGTACGCCAGTAGGTGGCCGCGAGTGAGTCATTAAATCACTCAGAAATTATTCCGTAATGAAGGAGTCACTGAATCACTGACTGATTCGTTCAAAGCTGTAGATTCATTCAGTAATGAATCACCGCTGTGTGGTTCTCAGCTGTGAAACAGTGCTGCTGGTGTGAAATTGCTAAACTAAACCATACTTTGGGAGTTCGTAGCGGGTTCGCGAATCATTTGAGTCAGTTCGGGAGTTCAAAGCGGGATCTCGAATCATTTGAGTCAGTTCGTGAGTTCGTAGCGGGATCGCGAATCATTTGAGTCATTTCGAGAGTTCGTAGCGCGTTCGCAAATCGTTTTAGTCATTTCGAGAGTTCGTAGCGGGATCGCGAATCATTTGAGTCATTTCGAGAGTTCGTAGCGGGATCGCGAATCATTTGAGTCATTTCGAGAGTTCGTAGCGGGATCGCGAATCATTTGAGTCATTTCGAGAGTTCGTAGCGGTTAGGGAACATCCAGGTGGACACACACACACACACACACACACACACACACACACACACACACACACACACACACGGTGTCCAAACAACATCAAGGTCTTTATAAACTGTTACAGCACTTATTCAGATTGACAAGATTGCAGTTTGAAGTTTAGGAATTAGTTTTATTAATTTTTTTTAATATTTATGTCAGTTTTAATAATTTTAGCATTTCAACTTTTTTGAAAAAAAAAAGAAGCTTTAATTCAATTACAGAAAACTGTTTTTAGTAGTTTCAGTCTTAGTTAACAACAATGACACATAGTTGGTTGCTTTGGGAATGAATTATTAGTTAGGAATAAAAGTTTAACTGTGTGTGCTTATTTTACATATTTATTTTTTTAAATAAAATGTAAAAATTATATATGTTTTGTACGAGTTTCTGTCTTCTGCTGAATGCTAAAAAGATGATGCTTTAAACACCAAACGGTTGATGGTACCCATTCACTTCCATAGTATTTCTTCCTGTAGCACAGAAGTCAATGGGTGCCGTCAACGGTTCGCTCTCAAAAAAACATCTTCTTTAGTGTTCAACAGAAAAAAAAAAAACACTTGTTCAGGCTGAGGAAGAGTAAACGATCGCAGGATTTGATTGTTTGATTCCTCTCACACAAACAATACAGTTATATGAGTGTTAATCTAAACTGTGTTTGAATATGAAGCACTTTGTGTGTGAAGACATTTGTCAATCAACCAATCAGCTGTCACTCGATTTCAGAGCCGCTAACTAGAATAAGATCACAGCTACTTTTAATTTCAGTATAAATATGGAGTTGAACACAAGGCTTGATGAACTAATACTTTGATAAAGATAAAGCATATTTATAATCATCAAGGCTCCTGCAGACGTATGTCTTAGGAAGATTGTCCAGGGTTTATTTTTTACTCTTTTCTTTTACCTGCCACCATTCGACTCGGAAACAAACACAAGATATTTTAATTTGATGAAGGTCATGGTGTTCTTCTTCAAAATATATTCTCTTAATAGTTCATTCTATTCCTCGCCCCTTTGGCAGATATCTTTGCTTGTGTTAAGAGAATGAATGTTATTCTGCAGTGTCTGGCTCACTCCACTCTCGGATAGTTCTGCCGTCTTTGCTGATCTCCATCCGAACACAGCGTTGACCTTCTTCACCAGCTCCTGACCGCCATCTCTGATCCTGCGTGCGATCTCAGAGATGTGTGTGTGTGTGTGTGTGTGTGTGTGTGTGCAGACCTGCGGAGACCCGGCTCTGACACACACATCCATCTGCAGATCTATATACGCTCCAGACAGCACCACGTCTCCGCTCTCCTTCACCTAGAGCCAGAACAGATCAGCGCTAAACACACACTGAAGGACTAAACACACACACCGAACGCTTCGTCACCTTGCACTGGATGTGAATCCTGTTCCCTTCCTTCCACATCTCCGTCTGCAGAGACTGTCCCGGATACACCGGCTTCACGAAACGCACCTGAAGCACAGATCAGGGTTATTAACAGAAATTCATTAATTAGATGATGTGCAATCAATTTAGACGGAGAATAAACATCACTATTATTGTGATAAATGAGAAAAGCATTGAATAGACATTACAGAAAGAATTTTTACAAATACATTTTTATATTAACCTTTGCATAAATAATACAAATTATAAATAATATTGAAATGATACTTTAAATATGAAACTGCGCCAGTAGGTGGCCGCGAGTGAGTCATTAAATCACTCAGAAATTATTCCGTAATGAAGGAGTCACTGAATCACTGACTGATTCGTTCAAAGCTGTAGATTCATTCAGTAATGAATCACCGCTGTGTGTTTCTCAGCTGTGAAACAGTGCTGCTGGTGTGAAATTGCTGAACTAAACCATACTTTGGGAGTTCGTAGCGGGTTCGCAAATCATTTGAGTCAGTTCGGGAGTTCAAAGCGGTATCGCGAATCATTTGAGTCATTTCGAGAGTTCGTAGCGGGATCGCGAATCATTTGAGTCAGTTCGAGAGTTCGTAGCGGGATCGCGAATCATTTGAGTCATTTCGAGAGTTCGTAGCGGGATCGCGAATCATTTGAGTCATTTCGAGAGTTCGTAGCGGGAGCGCGAATCATTTGAGTCATTTCGAGAGTTCTTAGCGGGATCGCGAATCATTTGAGTCATTTCGAGAGTTCGTAGCGGGATCGCGAATCATTTGAGTCATTTCGAGAGTTCGTAGCGGGATCGCGAATCATTTGAGTCATTTCGAGAGTTCATAGCGGTTAGGGAACATCCAGGTGGACACACATACACACACACACACACACACACACACACACACACACACACACGGTGTCCAAACAACATCAAGGTCTTTATAAACTGTTACAGCACTTACTCAGATTGACAAGATTGCGGTTTGAAGTTAAGGAATTAGTTTTATTAATTTTTTTTAATGTTTATGTCAGTTTTAATAATTTTAGCATTTCAACTTTTTTGAAAAAAAAAAAAAAAGCTTTAATTCAATTACAGAAAACTGTTTTTAGTAGTTTCAGTCTTAGTTAACAACAATGACACATAGTTGGTTGCTTTGGGAATGAATTACTAGTTAGGAATAAAAGTTTAACTGTGTGTGCTTATTTTACATATTTATTTTTTTAAATAAAATGTAAAAATTATATATGTTTTGTACGAGTTTCTGTCTTCTGCTGAATGCTAAAAAGATGATGCTTTAAACACCAAACAGTTGATGGTACCCATTCACTTCCATAGTATTTCTTCCTGTAGCACAGAAGTCAATGGGTGCCGTTCACGAAACGCACCTGAAGCACAGATCAGGGTTATTAGCAGAAATTCATTAATTAGATGATGTGCAATCAATTTGGACGGAGAATAAACATCACTATTATTGTGATAAATGAGAAAAGCATTGAATAGACATTACAGAAAGAATTTTTACAAATACATTTTTATATTAACCTTTGCATAAATAATACAAATTATAAATAATATTGAAATGATACTTTAAATATTAAAGTACGCCAGTAGGTGGCCGCGAGTGAGTCATTAAATCACTCAGAAATTATTCCGTAATGAAGGAGTCACTGAATCACTGACTGATTCGTTCAAAGCTGTAGATTCATTCAGTAATGAATCACCGCTGTGTGGTTCTCAGCTGTGAAACAGTGCTGCTGGTGTGAAATTGCTAAACTAAACCATACTTTGGGAGTTCGTAGCGGGTTCGCGAATCATTTGAGTCAGTTCGGGAGTTCAAAGCGGGATCTCGAATCATTTGAGTCAGTTCGTGAGTTCGTAGCGGGATCGCGAATCATTTGAGTCATTTCGAGAGTTCGTAGCGGGTGCGTGAATCATTTGAGTCATTTCGAGAGTTCGTAGCGGGATCGCGAATCATTTGAGTCATTTCGAGAGTTCATAGCGGTTAGGGAACATCCAGGTGGACACACACACACACACACACACACACACACACACGGTGTCCAAACAACATCAAGGTCTTTATAAACTGTTACAGCACTTACTCAGATTGACAAGATTGCAGTTTGAAGTTTAGTAATTAGTTTTATTATTTTTTTTAATGTTTATGTCAGTTTTAATAATTTTAGCATTTCAACTTTTTTGAAAAAAAAGAAGCTTTAATTCAATTACAGAAAACTGTTTTTAGTAGTTTCAGTCTTAGTTAACAACAATGACACATAGTTGGTTGCTTTGGGAATGAATTATTAGTTAGGAATAAAAGTTTAACTGTGTGTGCTTATTTTACATATTTATTTTTTTTAAATAAAATGTAAAAATTATATATGTTTTGTACGAGTTTCTGTCTTTTGCTGAACGCTAAAAAGATGATGCTTTAAACACCAAACGGTTGATGGTACCCATTCACTTCCATAGTATTTCTTCCTGTAGCACAGAAGTCAATGGGTGCCGTTCACGAAACGCACCTGAAGCACAGATCAGGGTTATTAACAGAAATTCATTAATTAGATGATGTGCAATCAATTTGGACGGAGAATAAACATCACTATTATTGTGATAAATGAGAAAAGCATTGAATAGATATTACAGAAAGAATTTTTACAAATAAATTTTTATATTAACCTTTGCATAAATAATACAAATTATAATATTGAAATGATACTTTAAATATGAAACTGCGCCAGTAGGTGGCCGCGAGTGAGTCATTAAATCACTCAGAAATTATTCCGTTATGAAGGAGTCACTGAATCACTGACTGATTCGTTCAAAGCTGTAGATTCATTCAGTAATGAATCACCGCTGTGTGGTTCTCAGCTGTGAAACAGTGCTGCTGGTGTGAAATTGCTAAACTAAACCATACTTTGGGAGTTCGTAGCGGGTTTGCGAATCATTTGAGTCAGTTCGGGAGTTCAAAGCGGGATCTCGAATCATTTGAGTCAGTTCGTGAGTTCGTAGCGGGATCGCGAATCATTTGAGTCATTTCGAGAGTTCGTAGCGCGTTCGCGAATCGTTTTAGTCATTTCGAGAGTTCGTAGCGGGATCGCGAATCATTTGAGTCATTTCGAGAGTTCGTAGCGGGATCGCGAATCATTTGAGTCATTTCGAGAGTTCGTAGCGGGATCGCGAATCATTTGAGTCATTTCGAGAGTTCGTAGCGGGATCGCGAATCATTTGAGTCATTTCGAGAGTTCGTAGCGGTTAGGGAACATCCAGGTGGACACACACACACACACACACACACACACACACACACACACACGGTGTCCAAACAACATCAAGGTCTTTATAAACTGTTACAGCACTTATTCAGATTGACAAGATTGCAGTTTGAAGTTTAGGAATTAGTTTTATTAATTTTTTTAAATATTTATGTCAGTTTTAATAATTTTAGCATTTCAACTTTTTTGAAAAAAAAAGAAGCTTTAATTCAATTACAGAAAACTGTTTTTAGTAGTTTCAGTCTTAGTTAACAACAATGACACATAGTTGGTTGCTTTGGGAATGA
The DNA here is from genome assembly GCF_003368295.1 of Carassius auratus. NCBI lineage: Eukaryota > Metazoa > Chordata > Actinopteri > Cypriniformes > Cyprinidae > Carassius > Carassius auratus. The sequence continues at coordinate 10,762,870 of NC_039286.1, forward strand.
ATTATTAGTTAGGAATAAAAGTTTAACTGTGTGTGCTTATTTTACATATTTATTTTTTTAAATAAAATGTAAAAATTATATATGTTTTGTATGAGTTTCTGTCTTCTGCTGAATGCTAAAAAGATGATGCTTTAAACACCAAACGGTTGATGGTACCCATTCACTTCCATAGTATTTCTTCCTGTAGCACAGAAGTCAATGGGTGCCGTCAACGGTTCGCTCTCAAAAAAACATCTTCTTTAGTGTTCAACAGAAAAAAAAAAACACTTGTTCAGGCTGAGGAAGAGTAAACGATCGCAGGATTTGATTGTTTGATTCCTCTCACACAAACAATACAGTTATATGAGTGTTAATCTAAACTGTGTTTGAATATGAAGCACTTTGTGTGTGAAGACATTTGTCAATCAACCAATCAGCTGTCACTCGATTTCAGAGCCGCTAACTAGAATAAGATCACAGCTACTTTTAATTTCAGTATAAATATGGAGTTGAACACAAGGCTTGATGAACTAATACTTTGATAAAGATAAAGCATATTTATAATCATCAAGGCTCCTGCAGACGTATGTCTTAGGAAGATTGTCCAGGGTTTATTTTTTACTCTTTTCTTTTACCTGCCACCGTTCGACTCGGACACAAACACAAGATATTTTAATTTGATGAAGGTCATGGTGTTCTTCTTCAAAATATATTCTCTTAATAGTTCATTCTATTCCTCGCCCCTTTGGCAGATATCTTTGCTTGTGTTAAGAGAATGAATGTTATTCTGCAGTGTCTGGCTCACTCCACTCTCGGATAGTTCTGCCGTCTTTGCTGATCTCCATCCGAACACAGCGTTGACCTTCTTCACCAGCTCCTGACCGCCATCTCTGATCCTGAGTGCGATCTCAGAGATGTGTGTGTGTGTGTGTGTGTGTGTGTGTGTGTGCAGACCTGCGGAGACCCGGCTCTGACACACACATCCATCTGCAGATCTATATACGCTCCAGACAGCACCACGTCTCCGCTCTCCTTCACCTAGAGCCAGAACAGATCAGCGCTAAACACACACTGAAGGACTAAACACACACACCGAACGCTTCGTCACCTTGCACTGGATGTGAATCCTGTTCCCTTCCTTCCACATCTCCGTCTGCAGAGATTGTCCCGGATACACCGGCTTCACGAAACGCACCTGAAGCACAGATCAGGGTTATTAACAGAAATTCATTAATTAGATGATGTGCAATCAATTTGGACGGAGAATAAACATCACTATTATTGTGATAAATGAGAAAAGCATTGAATAGACATTACAGAAAGAATTTTTACAAATACATTTTTATATTAACCTTTGCATAAATAATACAAATTATAAATAATATTGAAATGATACTTTAAATATGAAACTGCGCCAGTAGGTGGCCGCGAGTGAGTCATTAAATCACTCAGAAATTATTCCGTAATGAAGGAGTCACTGAATCACTGATTGATTCGTTCAAAGCTGTAGATTCATTCCGTAATGAATCACCGCTGTGTGGTTCTCAGCTGTGAAACAGTGCTGCTGGTGTGAAATTGCTAAACTAAACCATACTTTAGGAGTTCGTAGCGGGTTCGCAAATCATTTGAGTCAGTTCGGGAGTTCAAAGTGGGATCGCGAATCATTTGAGTCATTTCGAGAGTTCGAAGCGGGATCGCGAATCATTTGAGTCAGTTCGAGAGTTCGTAGCGGGATCGCGAATCATTTGAGTCAGTTCGGGAGTTCAAAGCGGGATCTCGAATCATTTGAGTCAGTTCGTGAGTTCGTAGCGGGATCGCGAATCATTTGAGTCATTTCGAGAGTTCGTAGCGGGATCGCGAATCATTTGAGTTATTTCGAGAGTTCGTAGCGGGAGCGCGAATCATTTGAGTCATTTCGAGAGTTCATAGCGGTTAGGGAACATCCAGGTGGACACACACACACACACACACACACACACACACACGGTGTCCAAACAACATCATGGTCTTTATAAACTGTTACAGCACTTACTCAGATTGACAAGATTGCGGTTTGAAGTTAAGGAATTAGTTTTATTATTTTTTTTTAATGTTTATGTCAGTTTTAATAATTTTAGCATTTCAACTTTTTTGAAAAAAAAAAAAGAAGCTTTAATTCAATTACAGAAAACTGTTTTTAGTAGTTTCAGTCTTAGTTAACAACAATGACACATAGTTGGTTGCTTTGGGAATGAATTACTTGTTAGGAATAAAAGTTTAACTGTGTGTGCTTATTTTACATATTTATTTTTTTAAATAAAATGTAAAAACTATATATGTTTTGTACGAGTTTCTGTCTTCTGCTGAATGCTAAAAAGATGATGCTTTAAACACCAAACAGTTGATGGTACCCATTCACTTCCATAGTAATTCTTCCTGTAGCACAGAAGTCAATGGGTGCCGTTCACGAAACGCACCTGAAGCACAGATCAGGGTTATTAACAGAAATTCATTAATTAGATGATGTGCAATCAATTTGGATGGAGAATAAACATCACTATTATTGTGATAAATGAGAAAAGCATTGAATAGACATTACAGAAAGAATTTTTACAAATACATTTTTATATTAACCTTTGCATAAATAATACAAATTATAAATAATATTTAAATGATACTTTAAATATGAAACTGCGCCAGTAGGTGGCCGCGAGTGAGTCATTAAATCACTCAGAAATTATTCCGTAATGAAGGAGTCACTGAATCACTGACTGATTCGTTCAAAGCTGTAGATTAATTCAGTAATGAATCACCGCTGTGTGTTTCTCAGCTGTGAAACAGTGCTGCTGGAGTGAAATTGCTAAACTAAACCATACTTTGGGAGTTCGTAGCGGGTTCGCATATCATTTGAGTCAGTTCGGGAGTTCAAAGAGGGATCGCTAATCATTTGAGTCATTTCGAGAGTTCGTAGCGGGAGCGCGAATCATTTGAGTCATTTCGAGAGTTCGTAGCGGGATCGCGAATCATTTGAGTCATTTCGAGAGTTCGTAGCGGGATCGCGAATCATTTGAGTCAGTTCGAGAGTTCGTAGCGGGATCGCGAATCATTTGAGTCATTTCGAGAGTTCGTAGCGGGATCGCGAATCATTTGAGTCATTTCGAGAGTTCGTAGCGGGAGCGCGAATCATTTGAGTCATTTCGAGAGTTCGTAGCGGGAGCGCGAATCATTTGAGTCATTTCGAGAGTTCGTAGCGGGAGCGCGAATCATTTGAGTCATTTCGAGAGTTCGTAGCGGGAGCGCGAATCATTTGAGTCATTTCGAGAGTTCGTAGCGGGAGCGCGAATCATTTGAGTCATTTCGAGAGTTCGTAGCGGGAGCGCGAATCATTTGAGTCATTTCGAGAGTTCATAGCGTTAGGGAACATCCAGGTGGACACACACACACACACACACACACACACGGTGTCCAAACAACATCAAGGTCTTTATAAACTGTTACAGCACTTACTCAGATTGACAAGATTGCAGTTTGAAGTTTAGGAATTAGTTTTATTAATTTTTTTTAATGTTTATGTCAGTTTTAATAATTTTAGCATTTCAACTTTTTGAAAAAAAAAAGAAGCTTTAATTCAATTACAGAAAACTGTTTTTAGTAGTTTCAGTCTTAGTTAACAACAATGACACATAGTTGGTTGCTTTGGGAATGAATTACTAGTTAGGAATAAAAGTTTAACTGTGTGTGCTTATTTTACATATTTATTTTTTTAAATAAAATGTAAAAATTAGATATGTTTTGTACGAGTTTCTGTCTTCTGCTGAATGCTAAAAAGATGATGCTTTAAACACCAAACGGTTGATGGTACCCATTCACTTCCATAGTATTTCTTCCTGTAGCACAGAAGTCAATGGGTGCCGTCAACGGTTCGCTCTCAAAAAAACATCTTCTTTAGTGTTCAACAGAAAAAAAAAACACTTGTTCAGGCTGAGGAAGAGTAAACGATCGCATGATTTGATTGTTTGATTCCTCTCACACAAACAATACAGTTATATGAGTGTTAATCTAAACTGTGTTTGAATATGAAGCACTTTGTGTGTGAAGACATTTGTCAATCAACCAATCAGCTGTCACTCGATTTCAGAGCCGCTAACTAGAATAAGATCACAGCTACTTTTAATTTCAGTATAAATATGGAGTTGAACACAAGGCTTGATGAACTAATACTTTGATAAAGATAAAGCATATTTATAATCATCAAGGCTCCTGCAGACGTATGTTTTAGGAAGATTGTCCAGGGTTTATTTTTTTACTTTTCTTTTACCTGCCACCTTTCGACTCGGACACAAACACAAGATATTTTAATTTGATGAAGGTCATGGTGTTCTTCTTCAAAATATATTCTCTTAATAGTTCATTCTATTCTTCGCCCCTTTGGCAGATATCTTTGCTTGTGTTAAGAGAATGAATGTTATTCTGCAGTGTCTGGCTCACTCCACTCTCGCATAGTTCTGCCGTCTTTGCTGATCTCCATCCGAACACAGTGTTGACCTTCTTCACCAGCTCCTGACCGCCATCTCTGATCCTGCGTGCGATCTCAGAGATGTGTGTGTGTGTGTGTGTGTGTGTGTGTGTGTGTGTGTGCAGACCTGCGGAGACCCGGCTCTGACACACACATCCATCTGCAGATCTATATACGCTCCAGACAGCACCACGTCTCCGCTCTCCTTCACCTAGAGCCAGAACAGATCAGCGCTAAACACACACTGAAGGACTAAACACACACACCGAACGCTTCGTCACCTTGCACTGGATGTGAATCCTGTTCCCTTCCTTCCACATCTCCGTCTGCAGAGACTGTCCCGGATACACCGGCTTCACGAAACGCACATGAAGCACAGATCAGGGTTATTAACAGAAATTCATTAATTAGATGATGTGCAATCAATTTGGACAGAGAATAAACATCACTATTATTGTGATAAATGAGAAAAGCATTGAATAGACATTACAGAAAGAATTTTTACAAATACATTTTTATATTAACCTTTGCATAAATAATACAAATTATAAATAATATTTAAATGATACTTTAAATATGAAACTGCGCCAGTAGGTGGCCGTGAGTGAGTCATTAAATCACTCAGAAATTATTCCGTAATGAAGGAGTCACTGAATCACTGACTGATTCGTTCAAAGCTGAATTCAGTAATGAATCACCGCTGTGTGTTTCTCAGCTGTGAAACAGTGCTGCTGGTGTGAAATTGCTAAACTAAACCATACTTTGGGAGTTCGTAGCGGGTTCGCAAATCATTTGAGTCAGTTCGGGAGTTCAAAGCGGGATCGCGAATCATTTGAGTCATTTCGAGAGTTCGTAGCGGGATCGCGAATCATTTGAGTCAGTTCGAGAGTTCGTAGCGGGATCGCGAATCATTTGAGTCTTTTCGAGAGTTCGTAGCGGGATCACGAATCATTTGAGTCATTTCGAGAGTTCGTAGCGGGAGCGCGAATCATTTGAGTCATTTCGAGAGTTCGTAGCGGGATCGCGAATCATTTGAGTCATTTCGAGAGTTCGTAGCTGGATCGCGAATCATTTGAGTCATTTCGAGAGTTCGTAGCGGGATCGCGAATCATTTGAGTCATTTCGAGAGTTCGTAGCGGTTAGGGAACATCCAGGTGGACACACACACACACACACACACACACACACACACACGGTGTCCAAACAACATCAAGTTCTTTATACACTGTTACAGCACTTACTCAGATTGACAAGATTGCAGTTTGAAGTTTAGTAATTAGTTTTATTAATTTTTTTTAATGTTTATGTCAGTTTTAATAATTTTAGCATTTCAACTTTTTTGAAAAAAAAAGAAGCTTTAATTCAATTACAGAAAACTGTTTTTAGTAGTTTCAGTCTTAGTTAACAACAATGGCACATAGTTGGTTGCTTTGGGAATGAATTATTAGTTAGGAATAAAAGTTTAACTGTGTGTGCTTATTTTACATATTTATTTTTTTTAAATAAAATGTAAAAATTATATATGTTTTGTACGAGTTTCTGTCTTCTGCTGAACGCTAAAAAGATGATGCTTTAAACACCAAACGGTTGATGGTACCCATTCACTTCCATAGTATTTCTTCCTGTAGCACAGAAGTCAATGGGTGCCGTTCACGAAACGCACCTGAAGCACAGATCAGGGTTATTAACAGAAATTCATTAATTAGATGATGTGCAATCAATTTGGACGGAGAATAAACATCACTATTATTTTGATAAATGAGAAAAGCATTGAATAGATATTACAGAAAGAATTTTTACAAATAAATTTTTATATTAACCTTTGCATAAATAATACAAATTATAATATTGAAATGAAACTTTAAATATGAAACTGCGCCAGTAGGTGGCCGCGAGTGAGTCATTAAATCACTCAGAAATTATTCCGTAATGAAGGAGTCACTGAATCACTGACTGATTCGTTCAAAGCTGTAGATTCATTCAGTAATGAATCACTGCTGTGTGGTTCTCAGCTGTGAAACAGTGCTGCTGGTGTGAAATTGCTAAACTAAACCATACTTTGGGAGTTCGTAGCGGGTTCGCGAATCATTTGAGTCAGTTCGGGAGTTCAAAGCGGGATCGCGAATCATTTGAGTCATTCCGAGAGTTCGTAGCGGGATCGCGAATCATTTGAGTCATTTCGAGAGTTCGTAGCGGGATCGCGAATCATTGGAGTCATTTCGAGAGTGCATAGCGGGATCGCGAATCATTTGAGTCATTTGGAGAGTTCGTAGCGGGAGCGCGAATCATTTGAGTCATTTCGAGAGTTCGTAGCGGGATCGCGAATCATTTGAGTCATTTCGAGAGTTCGTAGCGGGAGCGCGAATCATTTGAGTCATTTCGAGAGTTCGTAGCGGGAGCGCGAATCATTTGAGTCATTTCGAGAGTTCGTAGCGGGAGCGCGAATCATTTGAGTCATTTCGAGAGTTCGTAGCGGGATCGCGAATCATTTGAGTCATTTCGAGAGTTCATAGCGGTTAGGGAACATCCAGGTGGACACACACACACACACACACACACATACACACACACACACACACACACACATGGTGTCCAAACAACATCAAGGTCTTTATAAACTGTTACAGCACTTACTCAGATTGACAAGATTGCAGTTTGAAGTTTAGGAATTAGTTTTATTAATTTTTTTTAATGTTTTTGTCAGTTTTAATAATTTTAGCATTTCAACTTTTTTGAAAAAAAAAAGAAGCTTTAATTCAATTACAGAAAACTGTTTTTAGTAGTTTCAGTCTTAGTTAACAACAATGACACATAGTTGGTTGCTTTGGGAATGAATTATTAGTTAGGAATAAAAGTTTAACTGTGTGTGCTTATTTTACATATTTGTTTTTTTTTTAAATAAAATGTAAAAATTATATATGTTTTGTACGAGTTTCTGTCTTCTGCTGAATGCTAAAAAGATGATGCTTTAAACACCAAACGGTTGATGGTACCCATTCACTTCCATAGTATTTCTTCCTGTAGCACAGAAGTCAATGGGTGCCGTTCACGAAACGCACCTGGAGCACAGATCAGGGTTATTAACAGAAATTCATTAATTAGATGATGTGCAATCAATTTGGACAGAGAATAAACATCACTATTATTGTGATAAATGAGAAAAGCATTGAATAGATATTACAGAAAGAATTTTTACAAATAAATTTTTATATTAACCTTTGCATAAATAATACAAATTATAATATTGAAATGATACTTTAAATATGAAACTGCGCCAGTAGGTGGCCGCGAGTGAGTCATTAAATCACTCAGAAATTATTCCGTAATGAAGGAGTCACTGAATCACTGACTGATTCGTTCAAAGCTGTAGATTAATTCAGTAATGAATCACCGCTGTGTGGTTCTCAGCTGTGAAACAGTGCTGCTGGTGTGAAATTGCTAAACTAAACCATACTTTGGGAGTTCGTAGCGGGATCCTGAATCATTTGAGTCAGTTCGGGAGTTCAAAGCGGGATCTCGAATCATTTGAGTCAGTTCGTGAGTTCGTAGCGGGATCGCGAATCATTTGAGTCATTTCGAGAGTTCGTAGCGGGATCGCGAATCATTTGAGTCATTTCGAGAGTTCGTAGCGGGATCGCGAATCATTTGAGTCATTTCGAGAGTTCGTAGCGGGATCGCGAATCATTTGAGTCATTTCGAGAGTTCGTAGCGGGATCGCGAATCATTTGAGTCATTTCGAGAGTTCGTAGCGGGATCGCGAATCATTTGAGTCATTTCGAGAGTTCGTAGCGGGATCGCGAATCATTTGAGTCATTTCGATAGTACGTAGCGGTTAGGGAACATCCAGGTGGACACACACACACACACACACACACACACACACGGTGTCCAAACAACATCAAGGTCTTTATAAACTGTTACAGCACTTACTCAGATTGACAAGATTGCAGTTTGAAGTTTAGGAATTAGTTTTATTATTTTTTTTTAATGTTTATGTCAGTTTTAATAATTTTAGCATTTCAACTTTTTTGAAAAAAAAAAAAAGCTTTAATTCAATTACAGAAAACTGTTTTTAGTAGTTTCAGTCTTAGTTAACAACAATGACACATAGTTGGTTGCTTTGGGAATGAATTACTAGTTAGGAATAAAAGTTTAACTGTGTGTGCTTATTTTACATATTTTTTTTTTTTAAATAAAATGTAAAAATTATATATGTTTTGTACGAGTTTCTGTCTTCTGGTGAATGCTAAAAAGATGATGCTTTAAACACCAAACAGTTGATGGTACCCATTCACTTCCATAGTATTTCTTCCTGTAGCACAGAAGTCAATGGGTGCCGTTCACGAAACGCACATGAAGCACAGATCAGGGTTATTAACAGAAATTCATTAATTAGATGATGTGCAATCAATTTGGACGGAGAATAAACATCACTATTATTGTGATAAATGAGAAAAGCATTGAATAGATATTACAGAAAGAATTTTTACAAATAAATTTTTATATTAACCTTTGCATAAATAATACAAATTATAATATTGAAATGATACTTTAAATATGAAACTGCGCCAGTAGGTGGCCGCGAGTGAGTCATTAAATCACTCAGAAATGATTCCGTAATGAAGGAGTCACTGAATCACTGACTGATTCGTTCAAAGCTGTAGATTAATTCAGTAATGAATTACCGCTGTGTGGTTCTCAGCTGTGAAACAGTGCTGCTGGTGTGAAATTGCTAAACTAAACCATACTTTGGGAGTTCGTAGCAGGTTCGCAAATCATTTGAGTCAGTTCGGGAGTTCAAAGCGGGATCGCGAATCATTTGAGTCATTCCGAGAGTTCGTAGCGGGATCGCGAATCATTTGAGTCATTTCGAGAGTTCGTAGCGGGATCGCGAATCATTGGAGTCATTTCGAGAGTGCATAGCGGGATCGCGAATCATTTGAGTCATTTGGAGAGTTCGTAGCGGGAGCGCGAATCATTTGAGTCATTTCGAGAGTTCGTAGCGGGATCGCGAATCATTTGAGTCATTTCGAGAGTTCGTAGCGGGAGCGCGAATCATTTGAGTCATTTCGAGAGTTCGTAGCGGGAGCGCGAATCATTTGAGTCATTTCGAGAGTTCGTAGCGGGAGCGCGAATCATTTGAGTCATTTCGAGAGTTCGTAGCGGGATCGCGAATCATTTGAGTCATTTCGAGAGTTCATAGCGGTTAGGGAACATCCAGGTGGACACACACACACACACACACACACATACACACACACACACACACACACACATGGTGTCCAAACAACATCAAGGTCTTTATAAACTGTTACAGCACTTACTCAGATTGACAAGATTGCAGTTTGAAGTTTAGGAATTAGTTTTATTAATTTTTTTTAATGTTTTTGTCAGTTTTAATAATTTTAGCATTTCAACTTTTTTGAAAAAAAAAAAGAAGCTTTAATTCAATTACAGAAAACTGTTTTTAGTAGTTTCAGTCTTAGTTAACAACAATGACACATAGTTGGTTGCTTTGGGAATGAATTATTAGTTAGGAATAAAAGTTTAACTGTGTGTGCTTATTTTACATATTTGTTTTTTTTTTAAATAAAATGTAAAAATTATATATGTTTTGTACGAGTTTCTGTCTTCTGCTGAATGCTAAAAAGATGATGCTTTAAACACCAAACGGTTGATGGTACCCATTCACTTCCATAGTATTTCTTCCTGTAGCACAGAAGTCAATGGGTGCCGTTCACGAAACGCACCTGGAGCACAGATCAGGGTTATTAACAGAAATTCATTAATTAGATGATGTGCAATCAATTTGGACAGAGAATAAACATCACTATTATTGTGATAAATGAGAAAAGCATTGAATAGATATTACAGAAAGAATTTTTACAAATAAATTTTTATATTAACCTTTGCATAAATAATACAAATTATAATATTGAAATGATACTTTAAATATGAAACTGCGCCAGTAGGTGGCCGCGAGTGAGTCATTAAATCACTCAGAAATTATTCCGTAATGAAGGAGTCACTGAATCACTGACTGATTCGTTCAAAGCTGTAGATTAATTCAGTAATGAATCACCGCTGTGTGGTTCTCAGCTGTGAAACAGTGCTGCTGGTGTGAAATTGCTAAACTAAACCATACTTTGGGAGTTCGTAGCGGGATCCTGAATCATTTGAGTCAGTTCGGGAGTTCAAAGCGGGATCTCGAATCATTTGAGTCAGTTCGTGAGTTCGTAGCGGGATCGCGAATCATTTGAGTCATTTCGAGAGTTCGTAGCGGGATCGCGAATCATTTGAGTCATTTCGAGAGTTCGTAGCGGGATCGCGAATCATTTGAGTCATTTCGAGAGTTCGTAGCGGGATCGCGAATCATTTGAGTCATTTCGAGAGTTCGTAGCGGGATCGCGAATCATTTGAGTCATTTCGAGAGTTCGTAGCGGGATCGCGAATCATTTGAGTCATTTCGAGAGTTCGTAGCGGGATCGCGAATCATTTGAGTCATTTCGATAGTACGTAGCGGTTAGGGAACATCCAGGTGGACACACACACACACACACACACACACACGGTGTCCAAACAACATCAAGGTCTTTATAAACTGTTACAGCACTTACTCAGATTGACAAGATTGCAGTTTGAAGTTTAGGAATTAGTTTTATTATTTTTTTTTAATGTTTATGTCAGTTTTAATAATTTTAGCATTTCAACTTTTTTGAAAAAAAAAAAAAGCTTTAATTCAATTACAGAAAACTGTTTTTAGTAGTTTCAGTCTTAGTTAACAACAATGACACATAGTTGGTTGCTTTGGGAATGAATTACTAGTTAGGAATAAAAGTTTAACTGTGTGTGCTTATTTTACATATTTATTTTTTTTAAATAAAATGTAAAAATTATATATGTTTTGTACGAGTTTCTGTCTTCTGGTGAATGCTAAAAAGATGATGCTTTAAACACCAAACGGTTGATGGTACCCATTCACTTCCATAGTATTTCTTCCTGTAGCACAGAAGTCAATGGGTGCCGTCAACGGTTCGCTCTCAAAAAACATCCTCTTTAGTGTTCAACAGAAAAAAAAACACTTGTTCAGGCTGAGGAAGAGTAAACGATCGCAGGATTTGATTGTTTGATTCCTCTCACACAAACAATACAGTTATATGAGTGTTAATCTAAACTGTGTTTGAATATGAAGCACTTTGAGTGTGAAGACATTTGTGAATCAACCAATCAGCTGTCACTCGATTTCAGAGCCGCTAACTAGAATAAGATCACAGCTACTTTTAATTTCAGTATAAATATGGAGTTGAACACAAGGCTTGATGAAATAATACTGTGATAAAGATAAAGCATATTTATAATCATCGAGGCTCCTGCAGACGTATGTTTTAGGAAGATTGTTCAGGGTTTATTTTTTACTCTTTTCTTTTACCTGCCACCGTTCGACTCGGACACAAACACGAGATATTTTAATTTGATGAAGGTCATGGTGTTCTTCTTCAAAATATATTCTCTTAATAGTTCATTCTATTCCTCGCCCCTTTGGCAGATATCTTTGCTTGTGTTAAGAGAATGAATGTTATTCTGCAGTGTCTGGCTCACTCCACTCTCGGATAGTTCTGCCGTCTTTGCTGATCTCCATCCGAACACAGCGTTGACCTTCTTCACCAGCTCCTGACCGCCATCTCTGATCCTGCGTGCGATCTCAGAGATGTGTGTGTGTGTGCAGACCTGCGGAGACCCGGCTCTGACACACACATCCATCTGCAGATCTATATACGCTCCAGACATCACCACGTCTCCGCTCTCCTTCACCTAGAGCCAGAACAGATCAGCGCTAAACACACACTGAAGGACTAAACACACACACCGAACGCTTCGTCACCTTGCACTGGATGTGAATCCTGTTCCCTTCCTTCCACATCTCCGTCTGCAGAGACTGTCCCGGATACACCGGCTTCACGAAACGCACCTGAAGCACAGATCAGGGTTATTAACAGAAATTCATTAATTAGATGATGTGCAATCAATTTGGACGGAGAATAAACATCACTATTATTGTGATAAATGAGAAAAGCATTGAATAGACATTAAATAAAGAATTTTTACAAATACATTTTTATATTAACCTTTGCATAAATAATACACATTATAAATAATATTGAAATGATACTTTAAATATGAAAGTACGCCAGTAGGTGGCCGCGAGTGAGTCATTAAATCACCCAGAAATTATTCCGTAATGAAGGAGTCACTGAATCACTGACTGATTCGTTCAAAGCTGTAGATTCATTCAGTAATGAATCACCGCTGTGTCTTTCTCGGCTGTGAAACAGTGCTGCTGATGTGAAATTGCTAAACTAAACCATACTTTGGGAGTTCGTAGCGGGTTCGCGAATCATTTGAGTCAGTTCGTGAGTTCATAGCGGGATTGCGAATCATTTGAGTCAGTTCGTGAGTTCGTAGCGTAATCGCGAATCATTTGAGTCAGTTCGTGAGGTCGTAGCGGGATAGCGAATCATTTGAGTCATTTCGAGAGTTCGTAGCGGGTTCGCGAATCATTTGAGTCATTTGGAGAGTTCGTAGCGGGATCGCGAATCATTTGAGTCATTTCGAGAGTTCGTAGCGGGAACGCGAATCATTTCCCAGATAGCAAACAGTCATTGAAACTATGCTGAATCAACATCCCGTTGTCAACATTAAGTCATTGAATCAACATCGAACTCTGATGTTGATCCAACATCATTTTGCACCCTGATTTAATATTGAAACAATGTTGAAATTCTGTCCATAGATCAACGGAATTTCAATGGTATTTCAATTATCAGGAATATTGAAACAATGTTGAAATTTCAACTGAACTAAGGATCAACGTGATTTCAATGGAATTTCAATCATTTTTAAATGTTAATTTTAAATGTAATGCCATAAATTAAATAGCCTGCTTTATCTACAGCCAGGATGTTAAAAATTAATAGAACATTTAAAATCTTGTATAAAACACAGAACACACCACACTATTGAAAATCAAATTCCTGTTTATTAGCCTCTACTCTTTATTTACACTTCATTGTCATCTGATGCCTGCATAAGTTGTCGTCCAGTCCCTCCTGCCCGGTCTGGCGCATAGCGCAGCCACTTTTGGGTGAAAATTGGGTGATGGTAGCTGTCCCCATCTGCTGAGTAAGAGCATCTAAAACAGAAGATAAAATCACAATGCAAAACAAATTTAGCATTTAAGTTAAACAGAATAGGGATGCACGATATTGGATTTTGGCCGATATTCGATATGCCGATATTTTCTAAAAAATTTTGCCCGATGCCGATACCAATATCGATATATATAGAAATATATACTGATATATTTACAAATATATACTGATATATTTACAAATATATACTGATATATTTAAACTTTAATTTTACTGAAGAGAAATCCATGTATCTCTTTTGTACTGATTCTACCATAAATTTATTATTTTACAAATGTAGACAGACATTCACATCTGAAAAACAGGTCAATTATTTCACTTGGAGAATATCGGTTTGGCTCATCGGCAGAAATATTCATATCGGCCGATACCGATAATGGTCATTTTAAGCTTTTATCGGCCGATACCGATGTTGTGCCGATATTATCGTGCATCCCTAAAACAGAACATATATTTGAACAAATTCAGTAACCTAGGCCTATGATTTTTCAATGATCGGATAAGGCAATAAGTTCTCGTGTTGTAGGCTAGATCATATTTCCCCTATATTCAAAGCACTTTTCAAAACTGCCTGTTCATGGATGTATTCGAATTAAAGGGAGGCAAAAAGGATTAGCTTGCAGTGACCTCTTTCATAAGGAAAATGTATGAGGCCAATTGACTCAAAAATGTTTATGTTTATTATTTTATTGGTTCAGAAGTAGTTGTTAACACCACAAATTTAATATAAATAACTGGATACTAATTAAATAGTTAATGTAGATTAGAGTTACCATAGACAAAAGATGTTTTGACAAAATAATCATAGACAAAAACCGTTGCATTCAGTTTTTGATGAGGTTTTGGGCTGGAAAACCAATTGCAAGTGGTGCAAGTTGTTTGCAGAAATAAAATAAAATGAAATCAAAAATATTGTTTTGCTTACTTGGTGTGCAATAGTGATCTGTAAAAGAACAGAAAAGACAAAAATTTATGTTAAAAACAGCAATTAAAATTCACAATCATACAGTGTGACTGTACTTTATACATATGTACTCCGGTAACCAATCTGTTATTAAAAATATAAAAACAGAGTATATAAACAACATAATATACAAATTAAATATACAGTGGTTTATTCTTTTCAGCTACAGTTGATGTAATAGTAGCATTCAAGAAATAAATGTAAAATATAAAAAGCGAAATACACTTTAATGTAAGCCTATAAAATATACAATTCTCATTAAAGCTAATGAATTACGCCCCATTAACTGGACTCCCCCGGCCTCTCAGATCACCATACATGTTAAAGGGATTTTAATGCTAAAATATGCTATTTTTTATGCTGCACTTTCTTCCTATAGTGAATATCAAGCTACAATATATCTGTTTGTCAGCTCAAAAGTTTCAGTGGTAGAACTTTTGCCTGGCGTGTCAGAGGTCTGGGTTTGGGTATTAAAATGAAGTACAATAGTTGTGCAAGTACAATGCTGTATCACTTGTGACGCAAACATCCAAAAGCAAATGAAAGCCGATGAGTACAACTGATGAGTAGTTTACACTTTATAGATTAGGGGGTGCAGAAAGCTTTGTATATTATTTATAATGTTTATTGAGATAACAGTACAATGTTGACATTTCAATGATTTATAAGTGATTAATAATATATTAACTAGTAACTATTAACCATTAAGGATTTTGTTTGATTCAGTTGTTTACTGAAGGCCCTGACTGAAACCCCAGGGTACTCAGGGTACTCACTGTCTGACAGCAGGTTCACTCAGACTCTGCTCATCATCACTGAAGAGTCCAGGAACAAAACAAGCAATCTGACACAGAGACAACAATATTTACTCTGCAGTTCCAGGTTCATTAGAAGGAAACAAGATAAAGCAGAGGTAAAATGCAGATAAAAGACAGAATAATATATATAACAACAATAATAACATATGTAATATACAAATTCTACTACTAATAATATAATCTTAAAATAACAGAATCTATATTTTTAATTTTAGGTTGAGTGTGACTTACGTTTTGATGTCAGGGACTCCTTAAATTTGGTGAAATATATTCTGAAAAAGGCATATTAATGTATTTCATGAGCTTCTTTCATGAGTATTTCATGAGCTTATTTTCATGAGTTCACCTGTATTTCTAAGTCAGTATCTCCCTTCAGCCACATTTCTGAAGGGAGATACTGACTTAGAAATACAGATTTACTGAAGAAGCTCATGAAATACATTAATATGCCTTTTTCAGAATATATTTCACCAATTTTCTTTTCAAAAATCTTGGAGTTTCACTTTGTTCTGTATAGTTTATTTCTGTCCTCCTGAAATCACAGAACAATTTGTATTAATATCTGTTTATCATGAAATATAAACACTCATGTGAACTTGTTTTCAGCCGATTAACGTTACACTCTCAGTGTAAGAGACGTCATCGATTCAGTAAATCAGCCTTTTCCAAAAAAAACACTGACAAATCACCAGCAAAACATTCACAGAGCCATCAAAATATCTCATACACACACGAAGATTTGATGAAAAGCCCAGAGTTTCATCAACAAGAGCTCAAAATTAGCCTAACGTTACCTGAAAACTGCTAAGACGCTAACGGACTTTTTCGAAGACATTAAACCATTTCTATAAAATAAATTTAATTGAAACATGTCAATAACAAGTAAGAAACTTGTCAGAAACATTTGTATATCATATTTGTGTGATTTTAGCGACTAAACTTACCTAAAACAGCGTCAACCGCAGCAAGAGACGGAGATTACTGCTTGCCAGTAACGGTTTTTGTGTTGACGCCCCGTTTCCATGGCAACTCTGCTCCCCGCTCGCGCAGAACTCAGCGCACACACAGCATTTACACAAACAAACATCTCGAGTTAAAACATTACATTTATAATGTACAGCCTCATTCAATAATCACTCACTATAGAGACGGATTCTTTCTGGCAGCCTGTAAAAGAGTGAAAAACACGACGAAAAAGCAGTCAGGACTTCTCTTTAATAAACCGCTTTTACATTTTCCCTCCGAGATACTGCTGGAAACTCAAGGCTTTAATATTAATTTACCGTGACCGTTGTCTAAACAAGTTAACGGTAACATTATTTGAAAATAAGTCAGTCTCTTCAGTTGCCCACAGACTGTATAAAAACACACCGCGTGCCTGTGCTGTCTGGGTTCATATCGAACATTAAGCAAGCTTACCTGTACGCTTGTGCCAAGGCTCCAGAAATGAGCTGTGTCCGGTGCAGTACGTTGGGTATACCACCCGTTGATCTCCCGGTCAACCAAAAATCGATGGATTTTCAATCATATTTCCCGGTCAACTATATTTCGATGCATTTTCAATCATATTTCCTGGTCAACTATATTTCGATGCATTTTCTATCATATTTCCCGGTCAACTATATTTCGATGACTTTTCAACAACAGCATCATTTCTCTGTCCACTATAAATCAATTACTTTTCAACACATTCAGGGATCACCCGGTAACCAAATATCAATGCTTAATCAATCATAAAGATAACTATGGATCAATGTTGTTCCAATATTGTTGCCATCAACATTAATAACATCAGGTTTTCATCGATATGATAATGTTGATTCAACATTTATTTTGCATTGAAATTTCAATATCAACCATAATGATGATTCAGATGGAAAAACAATGTTTATTCAATGTTGGCTTGCTGTCTGGGTTGAGTCATTTCGAGAGTTCGTAGCGGGAACGCGAATCATTTGAGTCATTTCGATAGTTCGTAGCGGGAACGCAAATCATTTGAGTCATTTCGATAGTTCGTAGCTGGAACGCGAATCATTTGTGTCATTTCGATAGTTCGTAGCGGGAACGCGAATCATTTGAGTCATTTCGAGAGTTCGTAGCGGGATCGCGAATCACTTGAGTCATTTCGAGAGTTCGTAGCGGGATCGCGAATCATTTGAGTCATTTCGAGAGTTCGTAGCAGGATCGCGAATCATTTGAATCAGTTCGGGAGTTCAGAGCGGGTTCGCCCCAGATAGCAAACGTACGTCGCGGAAACTTCTGCTGAAGAGCGCATCATCTGATAAATATCGGCTTCTTTTTGTATAGTCGTATTTTGATGTTCTGTAGATCGTCTGTTTGAGCGGTTAAATGAATCGTCTTCCCTACCTCTAAATGACATCTATACGACGTATCTTTATCACCCGAAATACGCCGGCATGTCCGTCGAGAATGAGAAGCTACTATACTTGATTAATTCAGAAATAACGATTATTTAAAATCCATATTCTGTGATTTGCTTTTCTTTGTACAAGAACGCATATAGCATGTTTAAAAGCAAACATTACATTATTTTGTATAGACTTTACATCAATGGATCTTGTCCCATTTTTGTCTTATATCCCAGGGAACACAAGTTAGGAGAAAATTGTTAGCCTGAATGCAATGTAATTCGCTTTGGATAAAAACGTCTGCTAAATGCATACATTTATTTATTAAACGTATTATATTCCACTGATGTTTTCAAGGAGACACACTTTTCCTTTACTTATGTGCACAGGATCTGTGCGCTTTACATGAACATTAATATTGCTCTAAATGATCAGGCAAAAGGTGACTTATACTTCTTTACTGGAAACAAACGAGAACAAAAGCACAAAAAAGTGTTTTAACCTCGTAATCCATCATGCACTTTTGAATGGGTTTGTCCAACTATCCCTGTTAATGCAGATAAACGCGCGTGGAAGATCATTGACTACTTGTAGGTTTGAAGTGTTCAACATTACAAGATTAGTGATTGCAATTAACGATTAAATGTTTTATATATATATATATATATATATATATATATATATATATATATATATGATGTTGAGCAAGTTACTCCAAATAAAGTAACTATGATTATTTTGTACTTCAAGTGTAATAACATTACTGTACTATTTACACACTTGTAAATGTTCAACTTGAGATGTTTGTTAAATTCACTATTGTTTTAGACAAATGTTTAATAGTCTATACAGTATTTAATGCAATTACTGTACATCCTGCCTATAAGTGAACTCCAGAATAATTCTGAGCAATAGACTACTCAATAATTAGTCCCATCAACACTTACCTGTCTACATAACTATATAACTTCCTGGAAAGTTCAGCTTCAAGTCTTCTCAAACACTACTGAACCTGCTATTTGTGCTCTTCAGGAGCACTGCTTAATTACAGACAGGGCCGTTGGATCAGTGTTGAATTTGACAGAATTGATCACCCTCATTATTATAATTAAGAGCTGATTCATGGCTTCAGTTCATGTAGTTCTTTACCTCCACAGCAGATATTAAAATTGTGGAATGTACACCCAGCCATGGCTTACCTCACATATTACATTTAATATTTTATTTAGAAGCACCATTAAAATGCTTTCAGTATCTATTGAGAATGGTTACAAAGACACTCATTTTTAGATATTTAACTCTACAAGGTAGAAACCTCAGGAGGAAGCACATCTATTATCTCTTCTAGGGAAAGATGAAGTGAAGTTGCTTTTAAATAATAAACTTGAGATATATTCAATACAAATATTAAAAACGACAGAATGGACAAAGGTAGGCGAGACCATGCTACATTGTGAACTGTAACAAATCAGGGAAACTGTTAGGCAAGACTAAATGATTTGAGTTGGATATTGTGTAGAGATTATGTTGTGAATGGCATCTCTCTCCAGAACAGAAATCCATAATATTGGCAGTATGCAGGGTGCAGACACTGGTGATGGACTGTGATGAGACACAGGTGTGGGACAGATCGTGACCAGGGCTGAATCTGGGTGTCTT
This sequence comes from Carassius auratus, assembly GCF_003368295.1. Classification (NCBI taxonomy): domain Eukaryota; kingdom Metazoa; phylum Chordata; class Actinopteri; order Cypriniformes; family Cyprinidae; genus Carassius; species Carassius auratus. The sequence continues at coordinate 10,782,363 of NC_039286.1, forward strand.
AAGGTGGGCGTACACGGTGCAAATTCGGATGGTCGGAAGATCGCATGTCCACGCACACGGCACGAGTGAGTTTATCTGAAAATCGTACGGACGAGATGATATACGACACGATTTTACAACCTGCGAATTCCAGAAGCAATCGCACGAAGTTGATAGACGCGTTCGACTTGAAGCAGCGCTGCACGCACAGAAGGATCACTGTATGACATTACCGCGAGAGCGATAAGAGAGCACACATATCCAATGCATTCAAATCGCTCTCGCGGTACTTTGATGTCATACAGGTGATCATTCTGTGCATGCAGCGGTGCAAGTGAAACGCGCCGAATATAACTGCTCTCCCTCTCTCATAACTGCATATAAAATATTGATACGAGTCGTGACTGTTTCCTACACGTACAGGTTATTTTTCAGCAATAGGAAACCGGGACGTTTGGTCACCCTGTGTGTGTGTGTGTGTTGGTTTATAAATATCTGAAATAGGTATTACAATGTAAACATGGTTTGTGAGGACAATTCCTGTGCCCTCGTAACCCAAATGGCTTTTAAAAATACTATACGATTTAATAGAAATTTTAAACATGCATTTTCCGTAATGGATAGAGGTAGTGTATGGGGATATACAGAATACCGTTACGTTTATGGAGAGTCCCTGTAAACTACATATGCGTGTGTGAGCGAGAAATAAAAAGGCATTGGAATACGTTGCCACATTCGCTGTGTCGCTGCCGTCTTCGTCTTTCTTCTTCTGTGGTTTTCCTAGTTCGTGATTGGTCAACTTCAGATAAATCAACAAATCGGCTCGTTCAACCGCACAAATGGCACGAATTCAAACCGATAGCTCACAAACTTTTTAGACATGTTTAAAAATGATCGGGAGGTCGGGAAGTGCTCGTAAGCCACTCTGCTCGGCTCGTAATTCATCGCAAATGATACGAGCCGCGACCATAAGAGAATACGCGATTTCCACACGACTGAAAAAAATCGCATGCGAACTCGTACGACAGCAAAAATCGCACCGTGTACGACCGCCTTTAGGAGATCACAGGCTGGACTGTCCTAAGGTATTGGGTGAAGAAAAGAAACAGTAACATCATTTTATGTCACAATGTACACAAAAAGAGCACCACATCATATAAAGCACATTTTTATTCATTAGCTTGGGTTAAACTAATTTTAGTTTGTTGGATCAGCAGCTATGCTAATGATGTCTCTCTGTGTTTCTCTGTTTCTGCTGGATCTTCATCCCGTGGTAACTAGGATTTACACAAGCTCCAGTCTGGATCCAGAACACCTGAGAAGAGATGATGCTGACCCTCAGAGGACCTCAGATGATGCTGACCCTGAATCAACAACAGAACTAACAAATATTGTGACTGCATCATATAATAGTTGCTGTTAATAATGTTCATCGTCTGGCTGACTACGTTTTGTATTAATTTTTCTAATAATCGCTCGGCAGTGAGTTTGGTCTGTTAATATCACTGTATTAGTACATTAAGCGATCACAGCGTCGCGTCTTGTCTCGCGGAGGGGAGCGAAGCGGTTCTGGATGGAGTTCTCGAAGGCAGGAGGGGGAGAAGTCATGGCCAGGTCGCGAATTTGCTTCTCCACGGCTTTGAACGTGTCCTCAACTGCAATCAAAGGTAGACATTCTTCCGCCATTAAAGCAAGTAACAGTGAGTACAGCAGTGGTAATGTGTGTGAATAGAGTATTAGCAATGGAAGCGCAGTTAGCTGCAACCACGCCGCTGATGCTAACTGGCTATAAGCTAATAGCAGACCCGGGAGATCAAAATAAAACTAGTGTTAGCGAGGCGCTCTGATTGTTTTTGTTGTAGAATACAATAGAGGATGTATTCACACGTTATATAAACGGAAACGATGATGTATAAAATTGATTTTTAAGTTAAAAATAGTCGATAGAAAGACTAAAGTGACGGAGCTCAAACGCAGTACAGTCGCCAACAACAAACAGGAAGTGACTTTATCTCAGATGGGGTGCAGCGTTAACTGTGTCAAATTATTTTGATATTGAAATCAGATATATTTTTTAATACTTTTAATTAGGGATGCACCGATATCATATTCTGCAGAACAAATCTGATACATTCATTTTTGGTTCTAAACGATACAGATACCGTAAATGTAACCAATCCCTGAATTTTCACTGCATTTGTAATGTTTAAATGTATTAGTAGTAGGGCTGCACGATGTGTTGTTTAAGCATCGATATCGCGATATACGAATCCACGAGTCACAACGCAGGATGTGCGATGTAGGCTGTCGCAGTTGATCTGGTATTTATTAACTGTGCGAGCGTGCGGCCAGCGACATACTAGATGCGTGGCTCAAGCGTCTCAGCTGCGAGGCTTGTCCATTTTTAATTCGGCTCCCATGTTAACAGGTTAGACGCGCGGCCCTTATCATATTTTATTTCGATCATATTTTATCTTTCAATTAATAGTTCATCACATGATCAGTACATTGGAAATAACGAAGTTGAGCGTGCAAAAGACGCTATATTTGAACGGCCCTTATCGTTACACATCGCTTTCTGACCAGGCGCGAGCTGTCACACACACATTCACTTGAACACATACAAACGCACTCAGGCTAAATCACTCGGTCACTCAAACACTCACCACGCTCTCTCTCTCACACACACACACACACACACTCACACTCTCTCTCTCTCTCACACACACAAGGAAAGAAAATGTACAGATCATAATAGTTCGGTAGAACTTCAGCACAACCTTAAAGTAGAATGTGTTGTGGTGTTGTTTCATAATCTACAAAAATAATAATTGCATGACACTAATAATTTAGTGGACTATGTACAGTCAGGTATTGATAAAGGTGGGACATTGGTCAAATTGCATCTTAAATTCATCTTAAAATATAATTTCCGCTGGCATATTGAGGGATAATGTCATATTTTGAAAACGTGAAATTATGGGGGTTGTGTATGGAAAAATACCAACTTTGTGAAATACTTACAGTAAATCAAATTGTCATCCTGAGTAATATAAGTCATAGTCAGAAGTCTCGTTTTCATTTCAAGTTTTAATTTGGTTATTCTCCATAACAAGTACTTCCAGTGAGTTGACTAGAACAAATAAATGTAAAAAACCTTACTCCACTCATTGCAGTTGTATTGTTGACTTTTTTCTTCTATAAAAGGCTGTGTGGCTGAGTTCAAACAAACCAATATCCCGGAGTAATTCATTTACTCAAACAGTACACTGACTGAATGCTGTGAAGACCGAACTGAAGATGAACACCGAGCCGAGCCAGATAATGAACGAACACGCCCACTGCTGGAGCAGTTCTCGTTCTCGAGTCAAGAACCGGTTGCTTCGGTTTTCGGATCACCAGTACACTCAACCGAGAATCGTTTCTGTCGGACGCGTCCGATTTGAGAACCCATGAACTGATGATACTGCGCATGCGTGTAATATTTTGTTAAACATCCGAAAGTGTGATAAAATAACTATATATCTATATTTTTAGATGAATGTTTCCAATCTGTATATTGTGTATAATGTATAAGCCAAATGGGTTTTCAGGGAAGTTGGACAATAATTAAGACTCTAAAGACTCTATGTTTAATAGGAATAAGGGATGCTTTATGAAATATCTGTACTGTATTTATAGTTAATGTGTGGGAAGTAGTGGCCTAATGGTTAGAGAGTAGGACTCCCAATCGAAGGGTTGTGGGTTCTAGTCTCGGGCCGGCAGGAATTGTGGGTGGGGGGGAGTGCATGTACAGTTCTCTCTCCACCTTCAATACCACGACTGAGACCCTTGAGCAAGACATCGAACCCCCAACTGCTCCCCGGGCGCCGCAGCATAAATGATGAACACTGCTCCGGGTGTGTGCTCACAGTGTGTGTGTGTGTTCACTGCTCTGTGTGTGTGTTCACAGTGTGTGTGTGTGTGTGTTCACTGCTCTGTGTGTGTGTTCACAGTGTGTGTGTGTGTGTTCACTGCTCTGTGTGTGTGTTCACAGTGTGTGTGTGTGTGTGTTCACTGCTCTGTGTGTGTGTTCACAGTGTGTGTGTGTTCACAGTGTGTGTGTGTGTTCACAGTGTGTGTGTGTGTGTTCACCAGAGATGTATAAAGTACTAGAGACCCATACTTGAGTAAAAGTACAAGTGCTCTATCAAAAAAGTGACTTGAGTAGAAGTAGAAGTGCTCTTTAAGCACCACACTTAAGAAGTACTAAAGTATTCAACATTTTTTGTACTTAAGTATTGCAAGTAGTCTATTTTAAAATGTACTACTCAAGTACTGAAAGTAAAAGTACAAGTATTGTTATGTAGTTATTAAAGAAAGTATTCAAAAGTTTGGACATTGTTTTTGCTATTTCAAATGATTAACCTAAAGGACAATCACAATTCCTTTGATTGTAACTTCTTGTAAACAAAAAACAGATAAAAGGGTTATTTCGCCCAATTTGCAAAATTATGTCATTAATAACTCACCCTCATGTTGTTTCAAAGATGTAAGACCTCCGTTTATCTTTGGAACACAGTTTAAAATATTTTAGATTTAGTCTGAGAGCTCAGTCCCTCCATTGAAGCTGTGTGTATACTGTCCATGTCCAGAATGGTAAGAAAAACATCTTCAAAGTAGTCCATGTGACATCAGAGGGTCAGTTAAATATAAAAAATAGCAAAAACTACGACTTTATTCAGCATTGTCTTCTCTTCCGTGTCTTTTGTTAGAAAGTTCAAAACAAAGCAGTTTGTGATATCCGGTTCGTGAACGACATCATTAGATGTAACCGGATCTTTTTGAAACAGTTCACCAAATCGAACTGATTCGTTTTAAACGGTTCGCGTCTCCAATACGCATTAATCCACAAATGACTTAAGCTGTTAACTTTTTTTAATGTGGCTGACACTCCCTCTGAGTTAAAACTAGGGATGCTCCGATCACGATCGGCCGATCGTTAATGCGCATCTCGTCAGTAAAGCCGGTTTTCTAATCAGCGGTTAATTCCCTCAGGTGCGTGATTTCACATAGAGCAGCTGTTACTACACAGAGCCGTTGTTAACTGAGAAGATGCGCCAATAAACGCTGAAAATTAACGTGAATTGCGCATCTTCTCTATTAACAACGGCTCTGTGTAGTAACAGCTGGAGACTTAGGTCTCTGCAGAGCAAAAGTGGGCGTTTATCACCATGTGGGTGGTTTAAAACTGCTGGGTGTTTCTGAATCATGCAATCTAAATGATCCCCCTTACCCAACCCCACCCCTAAACCTAACGTCACTATTACATCAACTAATCAGGTATCATGGTATAAAAACACCTTGATCTTGTAACTTTCCTGCAGAGACCTATACTTGAACAGCTGCTCTATGTGAAATCACGCACCTGATGGAATTAACCGCTGATTAGAAAACCGGCTTTACTGACGAGAAGCGCATAACGATCGGCCGAGTACACTGACTGAATGCTGTGAAGAGAGAACTGAAGATGAACACCGAGCCGAGCCAGATAACGAACAATAGACTGACTCGTTCACGAGTCAAGAACCGTTTACGAATTCGTGTCCGATTCGAGAACCGAGGAGCTGATGATACTGCGCATCTGTGATTCAGGCGTGAAGCAAACCGACACACAGAGCGTCTGAACCGAACTGATTCTTTTGGTGATTGATTGATTCTGAACTGATTCTGTGCTAATGTTATTAGCCCAGGTAAACCGAAGGCTTGCAATCATCGCCAATGACTGATTCTGTACTAGTAATGTTATGAGCGCGGGTATTTCGAGGGCTTGGATGAAGGGCAATCTGGCGAAACATTCATTTAATAACGAATACATCGCAATGGATTATGTTTAGTAAGTGGATCATGGTGTCTGCGCTGATGAAACCTAATTTATTTACTTTATATCTTCAAGACTTAAATCCTCATATGCACATTATTGCTGTTACTGTATTTAGGTGTTGTTGCAAAACTCAAATGTAAACTTTTCATCATTATGAGGTTTTTAACTGATTAAAGTTATGATTACTGACTTTATATATTTGAATGTTTGATAGACGTATGCCATTACGTCATCGCCAATGACGTCATTACGTCGAGCGTAAAAGAACCGATGAACAGTTTTTTTCAACTGGTTTATTGAATCGAACCGTCTGAAAGAACCGGTTCGCGGAAAAGAATCGAACTTCCCATCACTAACAGCTCCTTCTTCTTCTTCTTTTCAAGTTTAATGGCGGTTGGCAAACCAAACTTAAATGGTGCATTCTCGCCACCTACTGGATTGGAGTGTGGATAACGTTATGGTAGCAGTGACCTAAATTCTGTTAATTAAATGAGTTTAAGAAAACTAAATAATTATTTGTATATTTTAAATTGCTTTGGGCCATTACCTAATAATGCTTGGATGGAAAAAACTTCCATTTCCATTTCTCTTAATGCTTGAAATAATTAAAATCTTTCTCTTGCATAAGCCTCATATTTTAATAATACATGTTCTACTGTTTCCATATTTTCTGAACTACATTTGTCAGAATACCCAGTCTGGTGTTTCCCAAACTTGACCACACTTTGATTTAATAGACAATGGCCGATGCGCATTCTTGAAATTAAAACATCCTTCCTCCTATTTCCAATATTTCTTCTTTCTAAACCAACTGTTCCTTGACTGTTGTATAAATGTCGACCCTTATTTCCACTGTCCCACTCCTTCTGCCATTTCTTCCTAATTTCCTTTGCTATTATACTTTTTATCTCAGTCTTACTCAATGCAATATTAATATCAACTTCTGTAAATGTTATGGCCTGTTTGGCTAAACTATCCACCACTTCGTTTCCTACCTTCCCCACATGCGCCGGTATCCAAAGAAAATGAATAATGATTCCCAATTGTCTGGTTCTAAAAAGACTTTGTAATATTTCATAAATTAAATCCTGTCGAGCTAAAGAAATACCACTTGCAAGACTTTCAATTGCAGATAGAGAGTCTGTGACAGGGTGACCTGTCCCTGTTGGTTAGTGCAACACACACACACACACACACACACACACACGCACACACGCGCACACGCGCACACACACACACACACACACACACACACACACACACACCTCATCCTCCGTTCCACACGCACGCCATTAGCACGCTGGTCATCATACACGCAAACACAGCCACTCCATTTCCATCCCCTTCAGAATCCCTGCTGCGCATAACAACATGTCTACATACCTGAGTTGTGTTTGGTTCTGTTTCTATGTTTTATGTTTCGTCATGTTATGTTAATACATACCTGTTTTCGGTGTTTGTCAGCGTCTGTGTTGCCGGTCTTTCGCGTTGCTTCTCCTCCATCGATCGACCGAACCCGAGCGCCACCCTGCGGCCTGGATAAATAGTGCCAGGACCGCTGTGTGTGGCAGCGTCGGCGCGAAGCAACCGGAAGTCGACTCGTCCATTGTCTTGGTTCGTTAGGGGGGGTAATGGAAATTTGTTATTTTTATTATTATTATTATTATTATGCTAATTTTTATGTGTCTACATTTGTATTTGTTATTTTTGGTTTGGAGTTTGTTTCTATAAATATTTTGCTATTTTTGTGAGTATATATTTTTGTGATGTTGTGAAAATTGTATAAATATAAATATAAATATAAATATAAATGCACTGTAAATAAACATCACTTTACACCTTACATTTCTGCAAGTGTTGCCATTATTTAATTATTGATTTTTTTTATTTTTTATTTTTTTGGGGGCAAACCCAGTTACGCCTGACAGCGGGCCTGTGAAGACCCGTTTGTCCCACAGAGTCTGTGCATATAACTGATAGGATTGGCTGAACTTCTTCAACCCACTGAAATGCTAATATAATTGCTATTAATTCTGAAGTAAATACTGAAAAGTGATTTGATGTTTTTTTCAAAATGTTGACTTTAAATTGAGGTAGAAATACTGCAGCAGATGTTGTATCTGGATCTTTTGAGCCACCAGTATATATCTGGATGGCACTATAATATACATGATCTATGTAATCTTGTACCGTTACGCTATCCAGGATATTCTCTGCATTATGTTTGTCTTTCTGTAACTGGATATCAATTGAAGGCATGGGAAAAAACCAAGGAGGAATTGCTGGCAGAACCACACTGGTGGCAATATTAAAATCACTAATCCCCATGTCTCTTGCTTCCTCATTAATAAACCATCCAAAACTTGTTCGTTTTTTATGGCTATATTCCCAACAGTCACTTAAAACATTCTTAACTGGATGATTTTCCGATTGACCTTTTATGTTTGCTCAGTATCTCATTCTTAACTGAATCCTTCTCATTCCCAGTGGCATTACTCCCGTCTCAATGTTCAGTGATGGCACTGGTGATGACCTTATTGCTCCACAACATATCCTTAACGCTTGATTCTGAATTGCCTCAATCTTAGCAAGTTGAGTTTTTGAGGCAGAACTAGACACCATGCGACCATAATCTATATTTGCTCCAATTAGTGCCACATAAATACTTTTGAGTGATTGCCGATATGCTCCCCATTCAGCTCCAGCTAGACATCTCATTATATTTATCACTTTTTTACATTTATCTATTATTTTCTCTATATGTACTCTGAAATGTAATTTTGAGTCCATCCATACTCCTAAAAACCTAACAACTGATGTCTGCTCCAATGTTTCTCTATATACATTTTGATATCTATAGGGTTCGTCTTCTTTTTTGAAAAACAAATTACTTGTGTTCTTGCCATAGAGAGCCTAAAGCACCATTTATTTGCCCAGTTTTCTATCAAGTTGACAGCATTTTGAACACTCAAAAAAAAAGTTGTTGAACGAAGTTAAAAACTTTTCCACGAAATTTAATTACATTTTCCAACCAAAATCGAATTAGTTTGAAACGATTTGTAGTAATCTTGTTGTATAAACTTAAATTCTTTTAGTGAAGATTACAAAAAGAAAATTGGCCATTCCTGCTAGATAAAGTTTTGTCATGCCTAATAGAGAAGATTTTGTCAGGTTAACTACTCTGAATTTTGTCAGACCTACCATATCTAACAATGCCATGTTAACTACATTCAATTTGGTCATGTCTACTAGAAACAATTTAAATCATTAAACTTATCTAACTTGACTCTTCTGTTCTATTAAATTAAAACCTTTTTAATGTATACCCATAGTCTACTGTGAACAAAAAGTGAATGTTAAAGTTTTGTAAAAATCTGTATTGAAAACTTGAGCACATTTAACCTTGCATGCCTTCTTCAAAGTTCAAAAATGATAATGCAAATAAAACATGAGCATACAAGAGAATAACAGCATTTTATTTTATTTTTATTTTTTAATTTTTTTAACATGAGAATACATTAATGTTTTGCTAGGAAGAAAATAGGCAAGAAAAATTTACCAACAAATGATGTTCCTGTTCTATAGTGAATGTAGTTCTATAGTGTTCTATTACAAGAAAAAACAGTTACCCCAATAAGTCATGCTTCAATTAATTATATTTTATTGTTATTTATGTTATATTGTTGGAACATACCTACCCCAAACTGGAAAGATATGTCAGGAAGGGTTGGTGATTTCTGATGTGTTCAGAATCTGAAACGATATTGCAGATCATAAGTAAAAGTAAAGAGTTAGATTTTTATAAAATATTTCTGACTTAAATTTCCCCCCTAAAATCTCAGCATTAAATTCAGCAAAAAAAAAAAAAAGCACACTGAGAAGAATGTGAAATATTTTATGTATAATGGTGGTTAAAATGAATGATCATTTTAGGCTAGAATGAAACTGAAACTAAAGTTGGGTCTCTCATTCGACACATGTTTTACATCAGGGCAGTAAGGTGATAACGATTAACGATTCTTATCAACTTTGTCTGTTCATTATCATAAAAAACAGTAAAGTTAAACACAAACACACACTGCTCAGTTTTTATGTAGTAAAATCTGTACCGTTAAGCGTTATCACCTTACTGCCCTGATGTAAAACATTTTCTTTTATGTGGATATTGGAAGCGAGTGAAGCACGTAAATAATATTTACAGAAAAAAAAATGATTTTGTTTGGAATGAGAGACCCAACTTTAGTTTCAGTTTCATTCTAGCCTAAAATGATCATTCATTTTGGCTTGTGAATTCATATCTTTTAATTATATTTTCTAAATACTTTTAAATTCAAAGGATTTGTTGTGGAGCGAGAGGAACTTAAATAGCCTAACTATGTTTACATTGTTTATTATTATTATTATTATTATTTATCATATGTTTATGTTCACTCGATTTCAGAGCCGCTAACTAGATGAAATAATACTGTGATAAAGATAAAGCATATTTATAATCATCGAGGCTCCTGCAGACGTATGTTTTAGGAAGATTGTCCAGGGTTTATTTTTTACTCTTTTCTTTTTTCTGCCATCGTTCGACTCGGACACAAACACAAGATATTTTAATTTGATGAAGGTCATGGTGTTCTTCTTCAAAATATATTCTCTTAATAGTTCATTCTATTCCTCGCCCCTTTGGCAGATATCTTTGCTTGTGTTAAGAGAATGAATGTTATTCTGCAGTGTCTGGCTCACTCCACTCTCGGATAGTTCTGCCGTCTTTGCTGATCTCCATCCGAACACAGCGTTGACCTTCTTCACCAGCTCCTGACCGCCATCTCTGATCCTGCGTGCGATCTCAGAGATGTGTGTGTGTGTGTGTGTGTGCAGACCTGCGGAGACCCGGCTCTGACACACACATCCATCTGCAGATCTATATACGCTCCAGACAGCACCACGTCTCCGCTCTCCTTCACCTAGAGCCAGAACAGATCAGCGCTAAACACACACTGAAGGACTAAACACACACACCGAACGCTTCGTCACCTTGCACTGGATGTGAATCCTGTTCCCTTCCTTCCACATCTCCGTCTGCAGAGATTGTCCCGGATACACCGGCTTCACGGAACGCACATGAAGCACAGATCAGGGTTATTAACAGAAATTCATTAATTAGATGATGTGCAATCAATTTGGACGGAGAATAAACATCACTATTATTGTGATAAATGAGAAAAGCATTGAATAGACATTACAGAAAGAATTTTTACAAATACATTTTTATATTAACCTTTGCATAAATAATACAAATTATAAATAACATTGAAATTATACTTTAAATATGAAACTGCGCCAGTAGGTGGCCGCGAGTGAGTCATTAAATCACTCAGAAATTATTCCGTAATGAAGGAGTCACTGAATCACTGACTGATTCGTTCAAAGCTGTAGATTAATTCAGTAATGAATCACCGCTGTGTGTTTCTCAGCTGTGAAACAGTGCTGCTGGAGTGAAATTGCTAAACTAAACCATACTTTGGGAGTTCATAGCGGGTTCGCAAATCATTTGAGTCAGTTCGAGAGTTCGTAGCGGGATCGCGAATCATTTGAGTCATTTCGAGAGTTCGTAGCGGTTAGGGAACATCCAGGTGGACACACACACACACACACACACACACACACACACACACACACACACACACACACACACACACGGTGTCCAAACAACATCAAGGTCTTTATAAACTGTTACAGCACTTACTCAGATTGACAAGATTGCAGTTTGAAGTTTAGGAATTAGTTTTATTATTTTTTTTTTTATGTTTATGTCAGTTTTAATAATTTTAGCATTTCAACTTTTTTGAAAAAAAAAAAAAGAAGCTTTAATTCAATTACAGAAAACTGTTTTTAGTAGTTTCAGTCTTAGTTAACAACAATGACACATAGTTGGTTGCTTTGGGAATGAATTACTAGTTAGGAATAAAAGTTTAACTGTGTGTGCTTATTTTACATATTTATTTTTTTAAATAAAATGTAAAAATTAGATATGTTTTGTACGAGTTTCTGTCTTCTGCTGAATGCTAAAAAGATGATGCTTTAAACACCAAACGGTTGATGGTACCCATTCACTTCCATAGTATTTCTTCCTGTAGCACAGAAGTCAATGGGTGCCGTCAACGGTTCGCTCTCAAAAAAACATCTTCTTTAGTGTTCAACAGAAAAAAAAACACTTGTTCAGGCTGAGGAAGAGTAAACGATCGCATGATTTGATTGTTTGATTCCTCTCACACAAACAATACAGTTATATGAGTGTTAATCTAAACTGTGTTTGAATATGAAGCACTTTGTGTGTGAAGACATTTGTCAATCAACCAATCAGCTGTCACTCGATTTCAGAGCCGCTAACTAGAATAAGATCACAGCTACTTTTAATTTCAGTATAAATATGGAGTTGAACACAAGGCTTGATGAATTAATACTTTGATAAAGATAAAGCATATTTATAATCATCAAGGCTCCTGCAGACGTATGTTTTAGGAAGATTGTCCAGGGTTTATTTTTTACTCTTTTCTTTTACCTGCCACCGTTCGACTCGGACACAAACACAAGATATTTTAATTTGATGAAGGTCATGGTGTTCTTCTTCAAAATATATTCTCTTAATAGTTCATTCTATTCCTCGCCCCTTTGGCAGATATCTTTGCTTGTGTTAAGAGAATGAATGTTATTCTGCAGTGTCTGGCTCACTCCACTCTCGGATAGTTCTGCCGTCTTTGCTGATCTCCATCCGAACACAGCGTTGACCTTCTTCACCAGCTCCTGACCGCCATCTCTGATCCTGCGTGCGATCTCAGAGATGTGTGTGTGTGTGTGTGTGTGCAGACCTGCGGAGACCCGGCTCTGACACACACATCCATCTGCAGATCTATATACGCTCCAGACAGCACCACGTCTCCGCTCTCCTTCACCTAGAGCCAGAACAGATCAGCGCTAAACACACACTGAAGGACTAAACACACACACCGAACGCTTCGTCACCTTGCACTGGATGTGAATCCTGTGCCCTTCCTTCCACATCTCCGTCTGCAGAGATTGTCCCGGATACACCGGCTTCACGAAACGCACCTGAAGCACAGATCAGGGTTATTAACAGAAATTCATTAATTAGATGATGCGCAATCAATTTGGACGGAGAATAAACATCACTATTATTGTGATAAATGAGAAAAGCATTGAATAGACATTACAGAATGAATTTTTACAAATAAATTTTTATATTAACCTTTGCATAAATAATACAAATTATAAATAATATTGAAATGATACTTTAAATATGAAACTGCGCCAGTAGGTGGCAGCGAGTGAGTCATTAAATCACTCAGAGATTATTCCATAATGAACGAGTCACTGAATCACTGACTGATTCGTTCAAAGCTGTAGATTCATTCAGTAATGAATCACCGCTGTGTGTTTCTCGGCTGTGAAACAGTGCTGCTGGTCTGAAATTGCTAAACTAAACCATACTTTGGGAGTTCGTAGCAGGGTCGCGAATCATTTGAGTCAGTTCGGCAGTTCAAAGTGGGATCGCGAATCATTTGAGTCATTTCGTAAGTTCGTAGCAAGTTCGCGAATCATTTGAGTCAGTTCGAGAGTTCGTAGCGGCATCGCGAATCATTTGAGTCAGTTCGAGAGTTCGTAGCGGGATCGCGAATCATTTGAGTCATTTCGAGAGTTCGTAGCGGGATCGCGAATCATTTGAGTCATTTCGAGAGTTCGTAGCGGGAGCGCGAATCATTTGAGTCATTTCGAGAGTTCGTAGCGGGATCGCGAATCATTTGAGTCAGTTCGAGAGTTCGTAGCGGGATCGCGAATCATTTGAGTCATTTCGAGAGTTCGTAGCGGGATCGCGAATCATTTGAGTCATTTCGAGAGTTCGTAGCGGGAGCGCGAATCATTTGAGTCATTTCGAGAGTTCGTAGCGGGATCGCGAATCATTTGAGTCAGTTCGAGAGTTCGTAGGGGGAGCGCGAATCATTTGAGTCAGTTCGAGAGTTCGTAGCGGTTAGGGAACATCCAGGTGGACACACACCAGAGGGGTTACCAGGATGTCATGTTTGGGGGGGCATTTGGCTTTTTTGGGGGGGCAACATAAACAACTGAAAAAATCGGCGCAAAATAATCTATAGCCTACTACACACAATCTGTTTTAGTGCATATATTTTTCTAAGCCAGGAACCCAGAGATAGGTACAGGGCCCCTATTAGACTATAGGGCTGTCACATAAAAGTTAATTAAACCCGGTCAACATTAATAATATGATGATGATATTATTATTATTATTCACAGATTCATATATAGAACAGATCACGGTGATTGCTGATGATGAGTGACAGGTGTTTGCTTGTGAGAAGACTTGCTACACGAGTAGGCTTTTTAAAATGAATCTGAAGTCATGTTTGTATAGACAAGAGGTAAATAAATTTGTTTCTTCTAAGCTGTTCCAGATGTATGTGCTACCATAAATTCGCCAGTTAGCCTCTAAGTTTCTTTGTGAATGCGGCCCCAGGTAAAAAAAAAAAAATGCATGTGCTCATTTGAACAGTATGAGAACAGTATTTGAATGGTATTCTCTGGTTGTAAGTGGCTTTGGATAAAGGTGTCTACTAAATTAATAAATGTAAACATGTAGGCCTAGATAAAAGAGAACATATTAGGCTACAGGGGGTAAGGAGACTTAGAGAGTTGAAATAAAAGATATTTTTGTGAAACTATAAGAATTTAATTTATGATCTCATTAGCAGAAGTAACATAACTATTTTTAAATATGGTTTTATTTTTATTTTATTTGTTTATTTAATTTTATTTATTATTAGTGGTGTTTGACATAGGCAAATGTTATTATTATTTTACAGGGGTGTGGAGTCTGTATGGGTTTGTTCTCCCTCAGGGGGTGGGTTATATAATACAAATCTAATAAGTCTGTTTATTTTTTTTATTTTTTTTTTTTATTTTTTTTTGAAATCATGATTTTATCCTGATTCTTTGTCATGTTGGTTTTTCTATTTTGCAAGCTGTTTGAGCATCACAGCCAAACTAATTTCCCTATTATAAAGCATTTTAAGGTAACAAAATGTGAAAAATTATGGTGGATATTTAGGCCACAGTGCATGGGTGAAGATAAAAATCTTTGTAATTATTTTATCTTTGTTATTAAAAAAGGAGAACAAAGATACACATTAAAAATACAGATATTATACAAATAAAGTGTTTTATTTTCAGGTACAAGAGATGTATTTAGCAGGAGCATTAAAAAAATTTATGAACAAATATAAAAATAAAACACTATATACACTGATTCCTATTAAAGCAACTGTATTATTATTATAATTTTTTTCAGTCAAGAGTATTGAGTGATTTTTCTCTGTGGGTTTGGGGTTTTATTAACACTAAAGGAATAATTCACCCAAAAATTTTAATAGTGAAGAAAAAACATGAATGAGTTTCTTTTTCTTCTGCTAAACATAAGCATTATTTTGAAGAAAACCAAACAGTTGGTTTCTACAAAATATCTTCTTTTGTGTTCAGCACAAGAAAGAAGTTAATATAGGTTTTGGACAATATGTCCAATGTATGAACAATGACAGAAATAAAATTTTAGGGTGAACTATCCCTTTAATTCACACGGCAGCATGTAGCCTACTGTCCCTTTAAGACCTGCATGCATACAGACATGCATCCTCTTTCAGTTGTTTACTTTCATTTTAGACATATCCAACTTAGTCTATACATAAACCTTGTGTGTTTCGACAGTATTAGCACAAAACATAACTTAGAAATTAGGCACAGTTTGAAGGGCTTTTTCGTTTTCGTGCCGCACTTTGATTGTGCTTAGAAGAACCGAACGTCAGAAAACCACACGAATGAAACTTTTAAATAAGCAGTAAGGATTTAAAGCAGATACAAAAAAAATTGTAAATAAGTGCAGTATCCTGTTTGAGTAACTCTACCGCTGAGTTAACGCTTATGTTAATGTATTATAATAATTCCGTGGCGCCAGAACTGCAGCTGATAGAATGTGGGCTGCGGCACAATGGCAATGCAACAATATTTCTTCAAAAGCAGATCGTGGATACATTTTTATCGTCCACAACCAAAAATATTAATATACTACCCTCGGCAGAAATTTGGGACAGGGGGGAGACCGGACCGCGAGGGCACTTTAGCGTTGGACCTCAAAGTCGTAGTCGCAGAATTTCTGACTTTCAAAAAACCCTGTTTCAGTCAAAATCACGATGTTCCGCTCTCAATGCACTTCGATCCCATACGCCGTTTTGGGGTGGCAACTGGAGTGGCAAAGCTCATTTGTGCCACCCTTGTGGACACGCCGCCAGGTAAACATTTCATTGGCGTTCTATTCTCACATGATGCACTTTTTCTGAGCCCGTAAGCCTGAAGCGCGCGCGCACTATCAAACAGCGCCAAACTGAATTTTTGTTGGGTCAGACTCATCTGCTACTGACGGAAAAATATGCACAAAACAATCAACTTTTAAATGTTTATTTATCATCAGAGGGACAGTCCGTTTCTCAGGGAGGCAGGGCTTATCCTAGGGGAGGCACTGCCTCCCCCAGCCTCCCCCTAGACACGCCCCTGACACACACACACACACACACACACACACACACGGTGTCCAAACAACATCAAGGTCTTTATAAACTGTTACAGCACTTACTCAGATTGACAAGATTGCAGTTTGAAGTTTAGGAATTAGTTTTATTATTTTTTTTTAATGTTTATGTCAGTTTTAATAATTTTAGCATTTCAACTTTTTTGAAAAAAAAAAAAAGCTTTAATTCAATTACAGAAAACTGTTTTTAGTAGTTTCAGTCTTAGTTAACAACAATGACACATAGTTGGTTGCTTTGGGAATGAATTATTAGTTAGGAATAAAAGTTTAACTGTGTGTGCTTATTTCACATATTTCTTTTTTAAATAAAATGTAAAAATTAGATATGTTTTGTACCAGTTTCTGTCTTCTGCTGAATGCTAAAAAGATGATGCTTTAAACACCAAACGGTTGATGGTACCCATTCACTTCCATAGTATTTCTTCCTGTAGCACAGAAGTCAATGGGTGCCGTCAACGGTTCGCTCTCAAAAAAACATCTTCTTTAGTGTTCAACAGAAAAAAAAAACACTTGTTCAGGCTGAGGAAGAGTAAACGATCGCAGGATTTGATTGTTTGATTCCTCTCACACAAACAATACAGTTATATGAGTGTTAATCTAAACTGTGTTTGAATATGAAGCACTTTGTGTGTGAAGACATTTGTCAATCAACCAATCAGCTGTCACTCGATTTCAGAGCCGCTAACTAGAATAAGATCACAGCTACTTTTAATTTCAGTATAAATATGGAGTTGAACACAAGGCTTGATGAACTAATACTTTGATAAAGATAAAGCATATTTATAATCATCAAGGCTCCTGCAGACGTATGTTTTAGGAAGATTGTCCAGGGTTTATTTTTTACTCTTTTCTTTTACCTGCCACCGTTCGACTCGGACACAAACACAAGATATTTTAATTTGATGAAGGTCATGGTGTTCTTCTTCAAAATATATTCTCTTAATAGTTCATTCTATTCCTCGCCCCTTTGGCAGATATCTTTGCTTGTGTTAAGAGATTGAATGTTATTCTGCAGTGTCTGGCTCACTCCACTCTCGGATAGTTCTGCCGTCTTTGCTGATCTCCATCCGAACACAGCGTTGACCTTCTTCACCAGCTCCTGACCGCCATCTCTGATCCTGCGTGCGATCTCAGAGATGTGTGTGTGTGTGCAGACCTGCGGAGACCCGGCTCTGACACACACATCCATCTGCAGATCTATATACGCTCCAGACAGCACCACGTCTCCGCTCTCCTTCATCTAGAGCCAGAACAGATCAGCGCTAAACACACACTGAAGGACTAAACACACACACCGAACGCTTCGTCACCTTGCACTGGATGTGAATCCTGTTCCCTTCCTTCCACATCTCCGTCTGCAGAGACTGTCCCGGATACACCGGCTTCACGAAACGCACCTGAAGCACAGATCAGGGTTATTAACAGAAATTAATTAATTAGATGATGTGCAATCAATTTGGACGGAGAATAAACATCACTATTATTGTGATAAATGAGAAAAGCATTGAATAGACATTACAGAAAGAATTTTTACAAATACATTTTTATATTAACCTTTGCATAAATAATACAAATTATAAATAATATTGAAATGATACTTTAAATATGAAACTGCGCCAGTAGGTGGCCGCGAGTGAGTCATTAAATCACTCAGAAATTATTCCGTAATGAAGGAGTCACTGAATCACTGACTGATTCGTTCAAAGCTGTAGATTCATTCAGTAATGAATCACCGCTGTGTGTTTCTCAGCTGTGAAACAGTGCTGCTGGTGTGAAATTGCTAAACTAAACCATACTTTGGGAGTTCGTAGCGGGTTCGCAAATCATTTGAGTCAGTTCGGGAGTTCAAAGCGGGATCGCGAATCATTTGAGTCATTTCGAGAGTTCGTAGCGGGATCGCGAATCATTTGAGTCAGTTCGAGAGTTCGTAGCGGGATCGCGAATCATTTGAGTCATTTCGAGAGTTCGTAGCGGGATCGCGAATCATTTGAGTCATTTCGAGAGTTCGTAGCGGGAGCTCGAATCATTTGAGTCATTTCGAGAGTTCGTAGCGGGTTCGCGAATCATTTGAGTCATTTCGAGAGTTCGTAGCGGGATCGCGAATCATTTGAGTCATTTCGAGAGTTCGTAGCGGGAGCTCGAATCATTTGAGTCATTTCGAGAGTTCGTAGCGGGATCGCGAATCATTTGAGTCATTTCGAGAGTTCGTAGCGGGAGCTCGAATCATTTGAGTCATTTCGAGAGTTCGTAGCGGGATCGCGAATCATTTGAGTCATTTCGAGAGTTCGTAGCGGGAGCTCGAATCATTTGAGTCATTTCGAGAGTTCGTAGCGGGTTCGCGAATCATTTGAGTCATTTCGAGAGTTCGTAGCGGGTTCGCGAATCATTTGAGTCATTTCGAGAGTTCGTAGCGGGAGCGCGAATCATTTCCCAGCCGTCATTTCAACGTTGATTCAACGTTGAAACAACGTCAGGTACCATGGTTGAATCAACGTTGAAAAACCTTTCGATTTTGCAAATTGGATCAACGTTGAAATCACGACGTTGATTCACCGTTGAAATCGTGACGTTGATGTATGGTTGAAATCACAACGCTGATTCACTGTTGAAATCCCGACGTTGAATCAACGTTGAATAACCTTGCGATTTTGCAAATTGGATCAACGTTGAAATCACGACGTGAATTCACCGTTGAAATCGCGACGCTGTTTCACCATCTTACCTGCATGATGGGTGAATTAGGGTCGTGCTGCAGCCCTGGGATGAAAGCTGAATGACGTGTTGATTTTGAAAAGTTAATCAGCGTTGATAACACGACGTTGTTTCCCCGTCGTACCTTGCACCGTGGGTAAATACACCTAGATCCTAGTTGGCATTTAGATCAACAATGTACATGCAAGGCTAAAAATCTAATGACTGGCAGCAATGGCTTTACAAACAACTTCAATAAACTACCACATGCTCAAAATTGTCAAACAGCAGTTAAATTTTGGAAACATACTGTATAAAACAGATGAAAATAATCCCACACTTTATTATGCAGAGTATGCATGGAGGTAATGCGAAAAACAGGTAGTAGAACAATCCAAATACAATAATATTTAAAGGTTTTTGTGAAATAATTTGGCACATGAATGCATATTTTTTTCAGCACTTACAAGACAAACCCTTGTACCTTTATGACTGAAACCAGTGGATCTTTTATTTTGGTGGAAACCTACAGTTTCTGTCAAAAACATGTTTTAGTAATGTGTCTCATTACAAGAGTTGTGTACATTTGTGCAGTGAAAATGTGTTGAACAGTTCGAGAAGGGAACCTTCCACCAGTTGATTTCTAATGGGAACCCCCCCGGACTGTGTCTTCTTTACCGTGGGGAATGCAGATGAGATTTCTACCGCAGGGCACTCTAAAATGTTAGAACCAGCAGCCTTAGTGTATACAGTGTGGTTGTGCTTCGGGTGATCCTTGAAAGTGTCCCAGCGCTAGGTCCTTTCTGACGCCGTCCCCTCCACTCTCTCCCACTTGTGCACTTTCTGTACCGTCCTGTATAAACATTTACATTTAATCATTTAACAGACGCTTTTATCCAAAGCGACTTACAAATGAGAAGAACAGAAGCAGTCAGGTGTACAAGCGAACAACAACAGGATACAAGTGCCATGACAAGTCTCAGTTAGTCTAGTACAGAACGCATAGCCAGGTTACAAGAAAAGAAGGAAAAGTGCTAGCATTAGTTGGTTAAGTTCCGGTGAAAAAGATGAGTCTTAAAATGTTTCTTGAAAATGAGTAAAGACTCAGCAGTTCGGATTGAGATTGGGAGGTGATTCCAGCAGCTGGACACAGTCCAGGAAAAGGTCCTTGAGAGTGATTATGAACCTCTTTGGGATGGCACCACAAGGAGTCGTTCACTTGCAGAGTGCAAACTTCTGGAGGACACATAAGATTTAACCAGTGAGTTTAGGTATGTTCACAATGTTTGACAATAACTTTGATATTGTGAAATATATTTAACTGAAAACTGAATGCAAAATAAATCACACAATATTTTCACTTTACAGTTCAGTAACAGTGAGGTTGGAAACAAAGTGGACAACACTATTCATTAAACACTTATTTAATGTATTCAGATAAAATTTATAATATTAACAAATTATTCACAAGCAGTGTTTTCAGAGCCCCCAGTTAATCTGTTTTAATCAGAACACTAGCAATACAGTGTAGTAAAACAAGTCAAATCAAATTCAGTACATTTTTATTAAACTAAGCACAATCAAAACCTATCACAAAAGTTCAAAGCATCTCTAGCAGAAGTGACAGTGCAATGAAGCAGATGAACAATTTCTTACCAATGTTTCAAGAACAAGCTGGATCCTTGATGACTCTACAAGGGGAAAGAAGAAATGGTTTACTGAAAAGTTCTTAAAAAGCAGGATTTCATATTATACCATTTCTTTAAACCATTGATTCTCAAACTTTTTATAAGTACCACTTCAGAAAATATTTGTTATTAAATATTAAGTTGCACCATAATGACCAACATTACATTTCAGCAGCGTAGTAGACCAAACTATTCAGCTACAGCTCTACAGTTAAAAAAATGAGGCAGTTTTATTCTAATAAGAAAATTAATTGTCAGACACTTTAACATGGTAAATACAGTTAGAACATTAACACTACAACTGTGCTTACATACACAGGTAAATGAAAAAAAAAAGTTTAAATTAAAATTTAATTTTAAATGTAATTATGTAACAAAAGTTACAAAACTGTACTGTACTTTAACTGTAACATACTTAAATGTGCAAAAAAAAAAACTTACTCAAAGATTAAGTTAAAATGTATTAACATTAATTAGTTTAATTTAGTGATTCACCTGCATAACAACTAGAGGGGGCCTGACACTTTGAGAACCATGGCTTTAAACAATCCTTTTTTTTTTTTTTTTTTTTTCATTTTCATTAATTCATTAGAATTATATTATTTAAATACCGACATTTGCACTTATATGTTGCAGAAAACACTTTGAAACTATTATAAGAATACAAACATATATAACACACCTAATGCATGGGATTCATATCAGGAAAATATGGGAAAATCTCTAAAAGACAGACATTAACACATAACTTACCAGTAACACATTAGGTGAGCATCTAACTTGATCAGCTGTGATAAAGCAATGCAAAAATAGACACACGGGTATTTATTTATCTGCAGGTTGCATGTCCTTTTAACTACCCATTTGTAAACTCTGGTAATACTTTACTATTTTCAAAAGATAATAAAGATAAAGTTAGCGATTTTCTTACCTCATTTTGACAGGATGTTTTCAGGACCTCGCAGAACACCTGACCTTTCTTGTGTTCACAGTTTTTGTTATCCATTGACATGTCACGACTCAAATTCGCTCAAAATAAATAAAAAATGTACAGGCAAATATGAAATAATTCGGGACCGACCGAGCAGTCAGTTATAACGAGCAGCAGCTCACAGTTAGCCGCCTCACTCACAGAAAGACGACAATAACGGTCATATTTTTAAATGTAGAAAAGCGCGAACCGATTCATTGTCCAGTTTCCTGAATGACAGCCAGATTAACCAATCATGATAGAAGTAATAAAATAAAACTACCAATGGGAGTTGTTTCAGTGTGATAAAGCAGCGAAATGTATAGTTTTATTGTTGTTAATGATGATAATATTTAACATATACCTTTAGATTTTAGAATAGGTATCATGACTAAAATATTTTTAAATGCTATTAAAATAATAATTAATTTAAATAATTTAATATAAATAATTTAAAAGCTTGTTAACCTTTTTCTACCATTTAGCATTAAACATTTTTAACGTTGTTTCATTAAAACAACTGACCTTATTTCAACCATATTTCAATGTTGAAAGTTGGTCATGTGCTGGAAGTTTTTCAACAGTTCATCTTTAAACGTTGAATCAACGTTGTTTCAACGTTGAAACCACAACTGACCTTATTTC
Source organism: Carassius auratus (assembly GCF_003368295.1). Taxonomy (NCBI): domain Eukaryota; kingdom Metazoa; phylum Chordata; class Actinopteri; order Cypriniformes; family Cyprinidae; genus Carassius; species Carassius auratus. The sequence goes on from NC_039286.1 coordinate 10,804,862, forward strand.
AACCATATTTCAACATTGAAAGTTGGTCATGTGCTGGATGTTTTTCAACCATTCAGCTTTAAACGTTGAATCAACGTTGTTTCAACGTTGAAACCACAACTGACCTTATTTCAACCATATTTCAACGTTGAAGGTCGGTCATGTGCCGGCTGGGTTGAGTCATTTCGAGAGTTCATAGCGGTTAGGGAACATCCAGGTGGACACACACACACACACACACACACACACACACACACACACACACACACGGTGTCCAAACAACATCAAGGTCTTTATAAACTGTTTTTTTAGCACTTGTTGGCCCTTTTGCCTTCTGTCTGCGGTCCAGCTCACCCCTAAACCATCTCGATTGGGTTCAGGTCCGGTGACTGTGGAGGCCAGGTCATCTGGCGCAGCACCCCATCACTCTCCTTCTTGCTCAAATAGCCCTTGATGCCTTCAGTGTGACTCTACAATTTTCATAGTCATGAAAATAAAGAAAACTCTTTGAATGAGAAGGTGTGTCCAAAATTTGGTCTGTACTGTACATAACACCACCACATCCATCCATACATAACAAACCACATCCATCCCCCACACTTTTGAAAAGTTTGCTACGCCCCTGACTGCCGCACACACTTGAATAAACGGAGACACGCCCACAGTGCGTCTTCGTGTTTACAGTGGTCGGCTTCCACCAATCCTACAATGCGTCGCTGCTGCAAACAGGTTAGGCTGCACTTCAGTCAAAATTAATTAATAAAAAAAAAAAGTAACGGACAATGCACCATTTGGTAACGGTAATGGAGTTAATTTATTTAAAAGTATTACAGTTACAGTATTAGTTACTGTTAAAAGTAACTGCATTACAGTAATGTGTTACTAATTCGGTAAACATACATGGAAAAATAAACCACTGTTTCAAAATGTGTGTGTCTGCATGAGTGTGTGTAATGTGCGTTATAGATCAAAATGTCGAGCATCGTCAAGTTTTTTACATTATTTGACTAATTAATTTAATAAAATAGAAAATCTTGAGGGAAGCGACGGGGAATTAATCTTTATAAGTCAGGTGTTGTCTTCACAACTAAACCACTCTATTCCCAGAAAAAGACAGATCTGAAAACTTAAATAAAATGTGTTTCTTGAGCTGAGATTGATTCTGATGATTTTCTATTATATATATATATATATATATATATATATATATATATATATATATATATATGTGTGTGTGTGTGTGTGTGTGTGTGTGTGTGTGTGTGCGCGCGTGTGTGTGTGTGTGTACATGTACAGTATTGTTCAAAATAATAGCAGTACAATGTGACTAACCAGAATAATCAAGGTTTTTCGTATATTTTTTTATTGCTACGTGGCAAACAAGTTACCAGTAGGTTCAGTAGATTGTCAGAAAACAAATGAGACCCAGCATTCATGATATGCACGCTCTTAAGGCTGTGCAATTGGGCAATTAGTTGAATTAGTTGAAAGGGGTGTGTTCAAAAAAATAGCAGTGTGGCATTCAATCACTGAGGTCATCAATTTTGTGAAGAAACAGGTGTGAATCAGGTGGCCCCTATTTAAGGATGAAGCCAACACTTGTTGAACATGCATTTGAAAGCTGAGGAAAATGGGTCGTTCAAGACATTGTTCAGAAGAACAGCGTACTTTGATTAAAAAGTTGATTAGAGAGGGGAAAACCTATAAAGAGGTGCAAAAAATGATAGGCTGTTCAGCTAAAATGATCTCCAATGCCTTAAAATGGAGAGCAAAACCAGAGAGACGTGGAAGAAAACGGAAGACAACCATCAAAATGGATAGAAGAATAACCAGAATGGCAAAGGCTCAGCCAATGATCACCTCCAGGATGATCAAAGACAGTCTGGAGTTACCTGTAAGTACTGTGACAGTTAGAAGACGTCTGTGTGAAGCTAATCTATTTTCAAGAATCCCCCGCAAAGTCCCTCTGTTAAAAAAAAGGCATGTGCAGAAGAGGTTACAATTTGCCAAAGAACACATCAACTGGCCTAAAGAGAAATGGAGGAACATTTTGTGGACTGATGAGAGTAAAATTGTTCTTTTTGGGTCCAAGGGCCACAGGCAGTTTGTGAGACGACCCCCAAACTCTGAATTCAAGCCACAGTACACAGTGAAGACAGTGAAGCATGGAGGTGCAAGCATCATGATATGGGCATGTTTCTCCTACTATGGTGTTGGGCCTATTTATCGCATACCAGGGATCATGGATCAGTTTGCATATGTTAAAATACTTGAAGAGGTCATGTTGCCCTATGCTGAAGAGGACATGCCCTTGAAATGGTTGTTTCAACAAGACAATGACCCAAAACACACTAGTAAACGGGCAAAGTCTTGGTTCCAAACCAACAAAATTAATGTTATGGAGTGGCCAGCCCAATCTCCAGACCTTAATCCAATTGAGAACTTGTGGGGTGATATCAAAAATGCTGTTTCTGAAGCAAAACCAAGAAATGTGAATGAATTGTGGAATGTTGTTAAAGAATCATGGAGTGGAATAACAGCTGAGAGGTGCCACAAGTTGGTTGACTCCATGCCACACAGATGTCAAGCAGTTTTAAAAAACTGTGGTCATACAACTAAATATTAGTTTAGTGATTCACAGGATTGCTAAATCCCAGAAAAAAAAAATGTTTGTACAAAATAGTTTTGAGTTTGTACAGTCAAAGGTAGACACTGCTATTTTTTTGAACACACCCCTTTCAACTAATTGCCCAATTGCACAGCCTTAAGAGCGTGCATATCATGAATGCTGGGTCTTGTTTGTTTTCTGACAATCTACTGAACCTACTGGTAACTTGTTTGCCACGTAGCAATAAAAAATATACTAAAAACCTTGATTATTCTGGTTAGTCACATTGTACTGCTATTATTTTGAACAATACTGTATATATTCTACTTAAGGAGCTCATTAATTAGACACAGTTTGGAACTCATGTCCACCATTTTTTTTGTGTTGTGTCATTAGTTGTGTCTTAATTTGATTAATAATTATTACACAAATAGTATTTTAAAATTACATTTCAAATTGTTTTATTTTACTCTTTAATTTACTATTAATTTATTCTTCATTTTTTCACCCTTGATATTGCATATTCTTCTTGCTATTATTAACCTATTGTTGTTCAGTTTTTTATTATGGTATTATTCATATTATACATAAAAATGTTATGCTATTATGAATCTATTATATCACATACCGGTATGTTATTGTACCGTTGTACTCGCTTTTCATATTATTTACTTTACTTTAAGTTGTACTACATATACTTTTTAATATAACATGTCACTTTTTCTATATTCTACTGTGCACTGTATCAGTGATATGTTCATCTTCACTGGATCCATCCTCATCAGTTACATGTTATTATTTGTTGTGGAGTTCATCTGTAGGCTATAGTGCTAGCAAAATGAAAAGCAGACTACAAGTGTGTCAATTTTTGATTTGTATTTACTTGTTTTATTACATTTTCTCAACGATAGTAAATTATTAGTGTTTAAAGATGTATTATTTAGATTTTATCCCAGTATTGTGTTCTGACCTGAGACACAAGAAAGAGAGAAAAAAAAAAGAAAGAAAAATGTTGGGATTGAACACAGAGAAAGCAATGAGAAAAACAACTACATATCATGTAATGTACGTTCAAATTACATTACATGAATATGTCACAGTTATACTAAATTAACAGATTTGTAAACCGAAAAAAGTGACACAAATGTGAGCTTTCAATTAATAATTTTCCAAACCTAACTAAATAACTGGAGGCAAAGTTTTTTTTTTAAACTGCACGTAGATCACAAACCTCTGAAATCGGTTGATAAGTGTGAACGTTATCGTGTTTTTAATCAGTAAAAACCGCAGCTCCGCAGTTTTAAGGCAGTCTTGCCCTCACTAACATGGCGGACGCGATGACGTGTCGCGGCAACGGCTCAAAGCGGCCGATGAGGCGTCTAGGTATTTATGACCTCATTACCCTACGGACAAAGAAATGTACAATAAATAAATGATTTTAAAAAATGTGGAAATAAATAAATACATAAATGTGAAAATAAAAGAAAGAAATGTAGAAAAAATACATACAAATAAAATTATAAATATTTTGTACTTTTATTTACTTTGTATATTTACTCATTTATTAAATTAAATTAAATTTATGCATTTAGCTGACGCTTTTATCCAAAGCAACTTACATTGCATTCAGGCTAACCATTTTTATTTGATGATATTTCTTTATTTCTAAATATGTCAGCGGTGGCATTCCATAGCAGTCATGTCCTCATCTCTTATATAAAACACCTGTGATTCACAACTCCTCGCTCTTACAGGCTTGTTGATCTAGATGATGCAATG
>NC_039286.1:10814227-10829227 GCF_003368295.1 Carassius auratus
TGAGTAAATGATGACAGAATGATCATTTTTGGGTGAACCATCTCTCAGATTAAGACTAAAGAGAACAGAGGCTCAGATCTGCAGGTCGCTGGCTGCTCGTCTGCTGCTGCTCGTCAGTGAAGTTCGTTGGCGATTGGGAGAGAAGCTGGGACTCTCTACAGAACCGTGCTGCCGTGAGCCGGAGCTGGGCTCAGAGTCCGGTGTGTGTGTCCCGCCGGATCTCCTCAGGTCTCCGCTGTCCGAGACGTTCCCTTCCACCACCGTGCTGCAGTTCCAGGCCGGACTGACTCGCCGCTGCTTGCGTGCGTCTGCTATCAGGAGACTGCTGAAGCCTGCGCTCTCGGGCTCCGGCGGGAACCGTGTGTGCACAACAGGGGAACGAGTCTCGCTGCAGGGGTTGTTGGAGTTGCTGTTGTGTTCCAGCAGACTGGGAACGACATCCTTGTTCTCCCGCTGCACGTCCGACACGCCCTGGATGGGCACAAACGCAGACGAGGGGTTAATGAGCACGGGGTATGTGGGTCCGTTACCCTGTTTCTCCAGGAGCGGAGCGAATCCGCTGGGTGCCGTCGGGATGGTGGCTCTCCGACCCTGATGCACCACAGAGTTCTTCTTGGCACCGTAGTAGTCGCCCAGGTCGTCTTTCAGGTGAGGATAGTAGTCCAGAAGCCCCTTCTTCAGTTTCTTGTAGGCCAGGTGCAGGATCTCCAGCAGGCTGAGGAACAGGGACGCGGCGGCGATGCCCTGCATGAACACCATGAAGACGCTCTTCTCTGTGGGTCGTGAGATGAAGCAGTCCACCACGTTGGGACACGGCTCCCGCTCACACTTGTACAGAGGCTCCAGGTGGTGTCCATACAGCAGGTACTGTCCCGTCATGAAGCCCACCTCCACCACGGAGCGGGTCACGATGTGTGCCAGGTAGGTCTGCAGCAGCGGGCCCCGGAGCGGAGCCTTGTTCAGCTTGCCCTGCTCCAGCTGCCTCAGCTCCCGCTCCACCCGCCGCCGAGCCTCCACCAGCTCCGCCTCCATCGTCTCCAGCTCGCGCCGGAGAGCCACTCTCTTGCAGTGACGCTCCTTCTCCAGGGCACGCAGCTGGTAGATGGCGTGGCCCATGTAGACCAGCGAGGGCGAGGAGACGAAGATGACCTGCAGGACCCAGTAGCGGATGAGCGAGACGGGGAAGGCGTGGTCGTAGCAGACGTTTCGGCAGCCGGGCTGCTCCGTGTTACAGATGAAGTCGGACTGCTCGTCGTTCCACACGTCCTCGGCCGCCACACCCAGCACCAGCATACGGAAGATGAAGAGGATGGTGAGCCAGATCTTCCCCACCATAGTGGAGTGGATGTGAACCTCCTCCAGAATCCCTCCCAGAAAGTTCCAGTCGCCCATCCTCACACAGACATCACTGCCGCTGCAGACGGACGACAGCAGGAGTCACTCACTTCTCCACATCCACACCAGATTTCACAGACAAGAAATACTAAATAGCTCTGTACTCACCGTTCGAATTAGTCACTTTTCTAAAAGATATAAAAATGGTGAATGAGGGTTAAGTGTTGATCACACTGGAGGCATGATCAAAAAACATCTAACAGTTCTCTGAAAGAGGATAGTGTGGTTTGAGGATCTAGGTCGCTGCTAACTTTATACCCCGGCCAAAGTAATCAATGTGATTTGTTTGCGTGCTGCTGTAAAGGCCTGCAGGTCATCTGGACCAAACCAGTCTCTACTGTCCTGATGAAGTGAGACAGCACTGCTGCGATCACATAACTCACAAAGCAATTATGGATTATTAATGAAGTCCAGCTGTTAGGTGAAGAGACGGGTTCTGCTGTTCCTCAACACTCCTGAGATCCACACGAGTGCGTTCTCCATCAGTCGATGCTTATTATCCTGATTAACGATCAGTCAGTCATGTCCAATTTCATACATGAACTGCTCTCTCAGAATCCAATCCCAGATCTCCCCTCAAGCTCGACGTCTGTCGATGTTTCTAAACCCATCACTGAAGAATCGATGGCCAGAGAATGGCTGGGGGGGTCCTGTGAGGCAGTGCATTGTGGGATGGTTTCGGTGGCGTGCGAGCAGGTTCATTGATTTGTCACTCTTGTACATGAGCAGCTGTTCACTTACACGCAAACAACGATCATCTGACGCTGAAGGGTCACATCAGGGTCAGACACGTGTCAAAGGGCACTCATGTAGAAAACATGACACTCAAAACACAGGACAGAATCAAGTTTCTGTGACAGACTGGGATTTACGACAACGTGTTAGAGGCTATTAATGATTCCCCTTGTGTCATTCTTCTATAGAACACAAAAAATTATATTTCTACTTGTTATAAAAAAATGTTAAATATTTAAATATCATTCAAAAACATTCAAATATCTTCCTCTGTCTGACAGTCCTACACTGACCGACAAAATTTCCAACCACAAAAGATTAAAAAGGTTTGTTAAAATGTTGATTAAACGGCTGAACGGCTCTTTGGGAACCAGAAAGGGTGCTTTAATGTCCTCGCGGTGTGACTGGTGATCCGATGGAAGGACATGAAGGGGTGTGCATGACAAAGTTTAAGAAACTAGATTCATAATAACAATTTAATAAGTCAGGATGGAGCTAAATCAACATAATTCCTTCAAAATCAAGATCTAATTATGAAATAATAAAATTAAATCAAAACGACAACATACTGATGCACAGGAAATTTATTTCATTCTGAGGTTACATGTAAAAGGCCTGCAGACTTCACAATAAACGGGTTCGAGACACACATGGAAGACCGTTTCAAATGGAGGGCCATTACTGGTCAACTTAACAATATCTGAAAAAATATTGATGTGATTGACATCTCTCGCTCTGCACAGCTTGTAAACGAAACCACACAGATGTCTTCAATGCTAACACTTTAACAGAAACTGAAATCCCTCTCCTTATTAAAAGAAATGAGCAGGTTCATGACCTTCTGCCCCAAACTGACCCATCCAGTCGCCCCTGAGGCTCATGTGTGGATCTAATGCCCCCAGGACTTGTGTCCGGCCCAAGAGCGCGAGCGGGACCCGGAGCGGGACGGGGAGCGCTCATGTGTCTTCTCTTCTGCAGCGGTGTCCTGGGTCTCTGTGTGGAGCTCGCTGGGAGACCTGGACCTGGACCTGGAGCGGGTTCGAGCTCCGCCCCTGCTCCTCGAGTGGGAGGGGCTCCGGGAGCGGGGGGGGGTTACGCCCAGACGCCCGGTGCCTGCAGGAGTCACATGACCACGCACCAGAATTACAACACACACACACACACACTGCATTCATCATCGATATAAACAGAGGTCCTTCAAGCACGAACAATGTCTGTAAAATAAAGGGTTCATCTTTTTCTGCTTTCACTGTTTTTTCAGTCCTGGTAATAACTTCAAAAAATGATTTTGTTTTCAGGGTTTCTATGTGGAAGATTCACTTCTGCTTGTTCAGTAACAGTTTCCACCACAAAGAAAAAAGGCAACAGAGCCACTCCAAGAAACCTAACTTTTATATTTCTAAACAAACTAGAAATTCAGTTCAGTGTTAGGAAACCGATTGCGGTGTAATAGTGAAAGTGTAGAAAACAGCTTCCACATTCTAACAAGCATCACCTCACACTGAGTAACTGAGCACGTCAGTGTTTACAGCAGCGGTTCTCCGTTCAGTCCTCGCGCACCGATGCTCGCACATTTTCAGCGTTTCTCTTAGCGCTTCAGACGTTTGTTCTACTCGAACGCAAGTGCCCTGCGAAGTGGACATCTCAGGATAATCTGCCATGATTCCAGATCAAAGCGAACGTATGTTTCAAAGTGCACTGAACTGTGCGAGACGTGAATTTAAATTGTTGTATTTACAGAGGTATGAGATGTGTAAAGACGCTGCGCAGCACAAATCAGTGAATCAATGTTCAGAAGTGAGGAGAACGTCAGCAGATCTCACCTGCTCAGGGAGTAGGGAGCAATGAACAATGGGAACACAGTTGATGGACGGAGATCACTGCTAATGAGCTGATAATCAGGGGTGTTAAAGAGAGATGTCCTAAATATGGAGAGCAGTGGGGTGCGAGGACTGCCGTTGAGAACAGGTTTACAGAGAATGAGCTTCTTCTGCAGCTGGACACACAAGAAGAGATTTAGAAGAATGTTTGTCTGAACATTGAGTTAGAGATCATCTGTCCAGCAGCTGTTCGGTAAACACAATCTTAAATGTCTGTTTTTATTTATTTACAGAAGATGGAAACTCATACTACGTAAACGATGACAATTTTAATTTTGGGGTGAACTGTCCTCTTAACAAGGCTTATTAGTTATTGAAGGAAATTTTATTCTGATCCCTCCCACACTAGGACTGTTATTAAGCATTTTATCACCCACACAAACTCAAGAAAATGCTTCACGTGAAACCGTGATGTGTTCATGTTTTGGGCTCATCTTGCCTGGATGTTTTATTAATAACCTACACCCGTTAGAATGCTTCTATGAGCTTAACACGAAACTTTGTGCATTGTCTTCATCTTTTCTGTAGATAATGTTTTATTAATAAGGTGAGCACTTTTAATATTAGTTTTAATGAGATAAAGTACGCACACTGTACTAAACTAACAGCACACAGCACTAACTGAAGCTCTGGTGTATGTTTCCGGAAGGATCTTCCAGCTGTAGACGTCGTGTTGTGTAGGGTTAGTTGAGCTCGTACCGCTCGTGTTCTCGGCTGCGGCTGCGTCTGCTTCCTCTGGATCTGCTGAAGAGAAGCACACGGTCAGTGTCTGGACCTCACAGGACTGTGTGATGGTGTGTGACGCTCGCTCGCTCACTCTCGAGGGCTCGGGGATCGTCTGCGTGACCTGCGTCTGCGCCGCTCGTACTCCTCGTATCGTGAGTGACTGCGGGGCGACTGACGCTCCTTGGACTTCATCTGGCCCGGCGCTGAGGAACACACACAGGTCAGTCACAGGCGTCCCAGAAACACTCCTCATCTCAGAGCGGGTCAGCACTCACTCTTGCGGTCGCCCTCTCGATCTGCCGTCCACACACCCACTTCCTGTCCAGATTGTGCAGGGCATCCTCTGCGTCCCGGACGTCCTCAAACGTGCTGCGCTGTTAAGGGTCTAACCGAACACGTTCACCTCACATCACATGACTCAGATTACGCTTGTGTCCTGAACCATGGAGGATACTGGAGTCATCTTTACGCTCTTTAACCTGGAGCCGCCGCTCGTCTCGGCCCCATAATGCCTCTTTGTGTCTTGAAGCTTTAATATTCTTTGCTTTCACACTCTGTCTCTCTGCAAGCAGCCGTCTTTCTTTCTTTCTTGAGGCGGCTTGTCTTTTAGTCCTACTCTACACGTCTCTTTAACTGTGTCTTTGTGCCGGGCTCCAGAACGGGACGCCGGTACACAGTCTGGGGCGACAACAGAGAGATAAGGGTTAGACCGGACACATGCACACGCTGCTCTCGCAGCCAAAGGATATTGAATGTACGCAAATCCTCTGGGCCGGCGAGAATAGAAGTCTAGGGGAATGTAGACGTCTGCAATGGGGCCGTATCGGCCGAACTCTCGGCGCAGGTCCTCTGGCCTGAACACCAGGAAATAACATCTTACTGACAGCGCTGGGTCACCAAACCAACCGAGGACATACTCACCGCCGTCTTAAAGAGACGCTTCACACGAAATCAGAGTGTGCTGTTCACGCGCTCTCTCTCAGCTCATCCGAGATATAGAGAAGGTTTTCAGCAGAAACCGTGGTCCTTCATAAAAACAAGCCAATGGCTGCCGTCACTCTAAGAGTCAAAAGAATCATATCAGGGAGCACAGAACGAATCCCGGCGCCTACTGAAGATCCTGGAAGTCTTATGAAGTGAAACGATCAGTCTGTGCAAGAAACTGAACATTATTTACAGCATTATTACCGGTTATCCAGAGCCTCAGGCAAACGATTCAGTTCATGAACGGGTTCTTTTTAGTGAACTAGCTGAATCAGTTCATCGAATCAGAGTGAATCATCTGAATCAGTTCAGACTCGAGCAGCACAGATCTACAAGTTACTCAATCAGAACTCACTTGAAGACGCCTGATGGTCACTCCGACTGGACATTACAGCTGCACGATTAATTTAATTAATAAATCACAATTACAATTTCAAGGGAATAATCAGCAATTTTTGTCTAAATCGTGCAGCCCTAGTGGAAATGAGTCAAAATAGCAGTGTATCTGATTCTCTGATGAATGAACTGATTCATTTCTTCACTGAACAGAGTGAACCGCTCGACTGAGTCACTGATATGAACACGTGTGAACAGAACACTATAATGATGTACGCTTGGCTCCATATATCATCAGGAGACACAGGGATTCATGTTCCTCGATCTGTTGTTTTAACTCTTAAAGTGACGGCAGCTGTTGACTAATGATCCACTGAAAACCTTCTTCACTGTTCAACTGAAGAAAATATTCACAGACGACCCGAGGGAGAGTACGGGAACAGCAAATGTTCATTCTTGGGTGAAAAGGAGACAAACACACAAATGAAACGCTGTGAGCTCTAGGCGTTAAACTCGTTCCACAGGTACGATGATGATTAAACACTTCACAATATCAGATATCGACAGAAGAATCAATAATGCATCCCGCATTTTTACATGGTAACTAAGCTGAAAAATGTATATGGTTGATAAATGATTTTACGGAGTATTTTAACGCTTACCAATTTGCTCCAATCATTGCTTATTTGTTTTGTGTGTGTAGTAAATTAATTTCTGTGCTCATCATCATTATTCCACAAAAGCTGTCCAGAATATTCCTGTAAAACTCAGTTCAGTAAAACTTGACAGCACATGAGAACAGTATTGTAATAATAAACCTGCTTCATGCATCAGTCTTGAGATAAAAAAAAACTTTCGATTCAAACAGCTTCTGATGTTGCATCATCAGTGATTACACATCGATTAATCTTTAATCCATGATCGATCAACGTTTATGATGATAAATCTGCTGAGCTCGGTTTAGCATACAATGATTTACTACAGAGATGCAAACATCATTCCAGTCCATGAGCCGAGGAAACAGCTAACTGTAAAGATGCACAGGACTGACTGGCGATAAAACAATAATAATTTAATACAACAATAACAACAGAACGCTGCGCGCTCCCGGTGACATGCACGCGCCTAACATAATACACTCTTCCACACACGTGTTTGAAACACACCAGAAATGCAGAATTATAAATGACAGACAAAACATGTCAACTTAATCAGCAAGAAACATGAGAGATGTGTGAAGTCTTATAAAAAAAAAACGTGAATGAATAAGTGTCTCTCACCGGGACTCGTCGGAAATATTGCGGACGAACAGAGAGCTGTTCGGCGGTCTCATGTACCGAGACATTATAGTTATTATTACAGGCTCTTACACTTATATTATAATTATAAATCACTCTTAAGAACGATTAAATATTTCTCTTTCGGCGACATCGAGGCCTTCTTCTTCTTCTTCTTCTTCTTCTCTTCTTCTTCTTGGTTTTTAACGGCGGCTGGCAACCAGCGTAATTAGGTGCATTACCGCCACCTTCTGCTCCGGAGTGTGGAACAGAGCGTTACATTCTACTCATTAAAGGGACAATAAGTAACTTTTTAGGTATTTTATTATCTAAAATCAATATTTTTATTCATAAATATGCCCTCAATGGTGTACAAATACCTATGCCAATGTTTAAACTAATCCTTGTAAATGAAGAATTTATTATCTTTATATACATGGGACGGGTAGGTCGACGGAGGCTTCCATGTAGTTCCGCCATCTTGCAAAACTATAATAGCAGAGAGGGACAAAAAGTACTAAGCCAACACGTTTCCACAACGCTTTTTCGGTCAGAGCCACAAACGCAGGTGCAGAGCAGTGAGAGGCGCTTGAAACTGCACCGGCAAGTTTAAAAGTCTGGATTGCATTCTTATTATGGACCATACATATGCCGCGCCACAGGAGAAGAAAACATCGTGGCCAAAACAGTCAAAAATAGAACGTAAAAGGAAACGTGAGCGTAGATTACAGAAAACAAGAGTTAATGTCGGGGAAGCTTTTTCTAGGTGGAAAGAGCTAATGCTTGATAAAGATTTCAAAAGAGACGCTGAAGTGGCCAGTTTTCTTCTCGACAGGTAAGTCAGTGTTACAATCTATATTACAATATTTTTTTTATACCTAACAATGCACATTATTCAGAAAATATAACGAATAAATTAGACATAACTACTAATTACAATATTTCATGTTTTCCACAGTCAGTAATTCATACTGTAACATTCGTTTGTTAGTTGTCATGTTGCAGTTTGTTTGAAATAACACACCTGTTCACCTGAAGGAAAACTCGACGAAGTGCTATTAGAAGACATCCTGTCAAAGCTTTTTGGTACATATCGCCTACCGTAGATGCAACGCGCATTTGAAAAAGCGAGGCGCTGGAGAGCAAAATTAGTTTGAATGCAAAATACAATTTCACCACTAGATGGGAGTAATTCCTACTCAGTGTCCCTTTAATCCTGTCCTTTTAAGAAATTCAAAGAAAGCTTTACTATTTATGAGGCCTTCTTCTTCTTCTTCTTCTAGTTCTTCTTCTTCTTCTTCTTCTTCTTCGTGCTGATTGGCGGTTCGCATTCTATTCCAGCGCACTAGCGCCATCTACTGTAGGCACACGATAGTGACTAGCTAGGAGTCGTGCCCTCCGTTTTAACTCCTCCATGAAAAAGCCCAATTCCCTTCCACCCATGCTAATAATAATAATAATAACAATAATAAAACCTTACATATATTATATGTATTAACTTGGTTGCATTCAGAAATTGTATTAATATATTACCAGATTCAGAATATCCTCTACTGTTACCCGTTGATCCCCTCCCTTCTGCATTTCTTCCATTAACCTCTTTCTTTGTTTTCCATATTTACTACAGTCTATAATTACATGTTCCACTGTTTCTCTTACTCCACACCTTTCACACATACCATAAGCATGTTCTTCTTTTAAATGCATTGTTGAGTTAAGACCCGTATGCCCTAATCTCAATCATGATATAATACAATCCTCTTTCCTTAATTACTTTCATTGTCCCAATAATTTTGCCTTAGGGTTAGGGTTTTCCCAATAAATTGTATCTCCCTTTTGATAATTGATTTGATTTCTTCTTTACAATGCTTAATGTCCATATCTATATTTTCTTTTGCCATGGCTACAGAAACCGGAATTATTATATATTGTAAAATCAATCTGCGGCACAATTAAAAACCAAGGTGGTGTTGGAGATATTAATACATCTGGTGTAAATATTTCCAATTCCATTTTCACTTCTTTTGCCCATTCCTACACCTTCCACGCAAATCCTGTTCCAGACAAATGTTAGTCTCCTAACTTTCTTCTAATCCTTTCTGAGTCAGATGAATCTTATCATTGCCTTCTAATGTAGTCTGATCATTCTTGAGCTTAAAGGTGTTTCTGAGACTCTACCTGCTGATGATGAATAAGATCCTCAGCACCGAGGCTGAAAACATCACATTACACACATTAATAACCCCAAACAATAACACATCAAACTAGTTAACTAAGAGGTGTTGTCCATTCTGAAAAAATGTGTTTCAATATATTTTATTAGGCATGACATTATTATACAAACTCAAAATCTAGTGACGTTACACAGTTATAAGACTTTGAGAGAGTACCATAACATTCATGGACATCGTTATACTTTATATGTTTGGAAATGTATTATATTGACTAGAGATGGTATATATGTATATGTGTGTGTGTGTGTGTGTGAGAGAGAGAGAGTGTGTGTGTGCGCGTGTACGTGTGAGTGTGTGTGTGAGAGTATGTGTGTGATTGTGTGTGTGTGAGAGTATGTGTGTGTGTGTGTGTGTGTGTGAGAGAGAGAGAGTGTGTGTGTGCGCGTGTACGTGTGAGTGTGTGTGTGAGATTATGTGTGTGATTGTGTGTGTGCGCGTGTGTACGTGTGAGTGTGTGTGTGAGAGTATGTGTGTGATTGTGTGTGTGTGAGAGTATGTGTGTGATTGTGTGTGTGTGAGAGTATGTGTGTGTGTGTGAGAGAGAGAGAGAGAGAGTCTGTGTGTGTGTCTCAAACACGTATTGAATGAAGCTGAATGTTAGTCTAGGTCTGTCTCAAGGTTTCTTCTCATGTTTAGTCAGTAATGTAAAGTAATGTAAAGTAATGTAAAGTAACTCAAGAGGTTGAGTTAGAGTCGTTACACACGTCTGCTTCTCCTGATGAGAGTCACGCTTCCAGCAGAGAACTTCTGGACACACAGACACAGCAGTGTTATATCTATATATATATGAATATAAACACATGAACGTCATCTCGACAGACCTCGATCATCTCCTCTCCATCAATCTCTCTCACGTGTGTGAACTTCTCCGATTCAATCACAATCTTTCCATCGACGAGTCGAGCTGTAGCCTGAAACACAAACTACTCAAAACGCTGCTTGTGGAGATTGAGAAGCTATTTGTGTTTACATGTGTTATTATAATGTGTGTTATATGTGAATATCAACACACACAGTATGCACAGATCATGTAACCACAGCTAGTTTACCGACTAATTAACTAGTTTTTTATTTGCTTTTAAACATAATGAACTGTAATGTGTATTAATAACTCAAACCATCAGTTTTTTTTAAGAAAAATATCCATATTTTAAACTTTATAAACCCTGATCTCTCATATATATGTATAGGAATAAGGCCTCATTTAAAAGCTCAAAGCATGTAGATGCGTTTGCCATCTTGCAACGGTCAACTTCATGTCATTCACCATAATAATCTGAAAACGAATATTCGAATATTCGAGAGTGAGTAAATCATGGGGCAAGTTTGATTTTTGGGTGAACTGTCCCTTTAAATGCCGCTTGTGTTGCGGCGGCGCGCGCGACCGAATCTTCTCGAGTGACTCGTTCGAATGAATCACCTTGATCTTCTGTCCGTCCATCGTGCTGAACTCGCTCTCTGAGCCGATGCTGAAGCTGTTCGTGATGCTTCTCAGAGGAGTTTTCACGCAGATGATGAATTCATCTCCGTTTTGCTGAATGGTGGTCAGAGGTTTGACTTCATTCATCATTTTAATGTAAATCTCTGGAGCGGCTGCTCATAAAAACACACGTACATCACTTTATATAAGGAAGATTCACAGAAATACAGAAGTCTGACACTGAAACACTGCAAAACATGCTGTTCTTCCTAGGTATCTATGTCTAAACATCCTTAAATCTAAATAAATTGACTGGAAATGTACAATGATTGTAGATATTAAGCACTGTTTTCTGGAAACAATAAAAAAAGGAAAAGAAAGAAAAAAATATCTACTGATTAAATAAACCTAATTCAATGACAAATCGATTGCAAATATTTATTTTCACTCAGTTCTGATACATTAAACAAGATGTAATCTCTCATATGGTCATATTGTTTCTCCAGATTGAAGGAAGTTTAGACCGAAACACTGAGACTCACAGATGGCTCGGAGAAAGTCCTCTGCGTTCTCCTGGTGATAGAGTTTCCAGCGTCCACTGAAGTCCACAGCCATCGTCCAGCAGCGTGAGAGATGATCTGAGTCACTGTGTTTGTGAAGATCCAGCTAATGAGTCTCAGGAGATCAGCACAGTCTCCACAGCGATGCTTCAGTCTCTTCAGAGACGTTAAACACAGAACAGTTTCTCTGAAACACAGCAAACACGTCCCAGAACATCCCCAGAGCCCAAGCAGATATCAGTCTGAGCAGACAGCACGATTCAAAGGGGGTCGCTGTAACTAAAGTACAGACAAAATATTGAAATATTATTTTAAAACATTTCAAACATCTGTTTTCTGTGTGAATCTGTGTTAAAGTGTAATGTATTTCTGTGTTTTCAGCATCATTCCTCCAGTCTTCAGTGTCACATGATCTTCAGAAATCAGAATAATATGATGATTTACTGCTCAAGAAACATTTCTGATTATTATCAATGTTGAACACAGTCGTGCTGCTCAATATTTCTGTGGAAACTGTGATGCATTTTATTTTTCAGGATTCACAGATGAATAGAAAGTTCAGAAGAACAGCTTTTATTTGAAATATAAATCTTTAATCACATTATAAATGTCTTTACTGGCACTTTTGATCAATTTAATGCATCGTTGATGAATAAAAGTATTTCTTTCTTTCAAGGAAAATGTAAAAATATATCCCAAACTTGTGAACAGCGGTGTAAATAAATGAAAAGGGTGATGAAACTCTCTCTGAGACAGTAATAATACTAATAAAGTACTTGTGATCCTCCTCACACACTCGGATCACTAGACGCAGTAGCTGAATCACTTCCACAGACACAGTGTTGGTCCAGCGCTCTCAGTGTCTCTGATGGAGGCTCTCGTCCTCCTCCAGCAGCTGATCTGCTCCAGGATCACTCACACATCGAGGCAGTGGCTTCTCCTCCACGTCCAGACAGAACGTCACGCTGGGCTTGTGTCCTCGGCTCTCCAATCTCTCATCAGCGAGGGTGAAGAGGACGCTGGGTCTGTCTGCAGGAGACATCAGCATCACATCTGCATCTCAAACACTGTTCAGAGAAGAGCGGTGTCAGATCTGAGAGACTCACCGGACTCGACCCGTGATCCTCTCACCGCAGGAGACTCTCGAAGAGCAGGAAGCGTCATGAAGCTCATCTGTGAACGAGACGCAGACGTCAGAGCTGCCTCACACATGAACACGGTCTCAGTCATCTGTATTTACATCCACCACGCACACATCAGCACATCAGCACTGCAATACTGCTCGCTAAAGCTGCTTTACAAATCAATGAATCACTACTGTAAATAATCATATTCTTCATTTATCAGCAGCTGGAACAGATCATGAACATCAGGAACACAATCTGATTCAGAGATGTGTCTGCTTTCACTAACAACATCAGTCATGATCATAATTACTAGGAATTCATTCATTTTTACACTATTTGTTTACTTTAGCCTGTTTGATTACATAATGTTACTGTTAATGAAAATAGAAACACAGTAAACAATGATTTTCCCTAAACTTAATACTAAGCAGGCGCTTTTGTTTGATCATTAGTCTCAGATAAATCTATGATTAGAAACAACATTAATTATTATTATTTTTTATTTTTTTTGTGCAGGGTTAGATTAATCAAAACACAACCAAATCTAGTATTTGATTTGAGGAAAGGGTGTAAGAAGGCAGTAAATATTACAGTTTTAATGAGTAACAATGGGGACTCATTAAACTCATTTTTTTGTACAGGTTTATGAAAGGACACGAAGGTGAAACATTACACGTCCAGAACACAAAAGACCCAAACGTCTGTCAGTATTGGCACGGGTTAGTTAGACTGACTGGATATCAGCGCCAGCTCAAGCTCCAGTGTTTCCCAGAGCGCTCTGTTTTCAGATCTGCTGGTTTTCTGGTTGATGTGTTGGGCATCACTCACTCTTCGCTGTTTCCTGATCCGTGTCTCGCTCCAGTCCTCGTCCTCGTCCTCAGCGTCGGGCATCAGTGTGTGACGGCTGTACGAGCGCAGCTAACACACACACAACAATCAGCCGTGACTCACAATACACTCATGTATTAACAACATCTCAGATATACAACTTCCAACAAATCTCTCTAACTTTTAAATTAAACACCTAGAATATGGAAATTACTTTTTCTGAGAGATTTACCAACTTTAAGTGATACTAACATGAGGAATGAAAACATGTTGACCCTTTGAATTCAGTTTTTATTTATTTTTTAATTTTATTTTTTACCTTTGGCAGATATTTGTTCTTGTATTAATCATAAACTTGTTTTACTCATAAAATTTTGATCAATTTCTCAGTAAGTCAATGTGTGTGTGTGTGTGTGTGTGTGTGTCTCACTCTCTGTCGGGTCTTCTGCAGGTTTGCTCGCAGGATCTTCCTGATTTCTTCTTCTCGTTCTTTAGAGATGTTGAGCGTTTTCCGGCTTCGCTGCTGTCTGCACACACACACACACACACACACACACACAGATGAAAACACACACACACACACACACACACAGAGATGAAAACACACACACAGATAAACACACACACACACACACACACACAGATGAACACACACACACAGATGAAAACACACACACACAGATGAAAACACACACACACAGATGAACACACACACACACACACACACACACACAGATGAACACACACACACACACACACACAGATGAACACACACACACACACACACACACACACACAGATGAACACACACACACACACACACACACACAGACTACAGCTAGTCCAAAATGCAGCAGCAAGAGTTCTTACTAGAACCAGGAAGTATGACCATATTAGCCCGGTCCTGTCCACACTGCACTGGCTCCCTATCAAACATCGTATAGATTTTAAAATCCTGCTTATTTCTTATAAAGCCCTGAATGGTTTAGCACCTGGGTCAGTCCTGGTATGCGGTAACATTTTGGCTTCATAAGTGTTAGAAATTTTTTTTTAATGTTTTTTTGCATTCTACCAAAATAATGACATGTTTAACTATTAGACCAGGGGCTCATCTCTTGCTTCCAAAATGCATCACAAACTGCTTGAGAAAGCTGTAAACGAATTCTGCATTGCACAAGGTGCAAACAACCTTACGCCTGTTTCACACATAATCCGTCTGCAGTGCGTATGCATTTCGTATTTTTTTACACACCCATGTTAACGTATTCCAGCATTCACGCGGTTGCGGTCCATCAGTGCATTCCGAGTGTACTGAGTTTAAAGACACACAGGTTTAAAGACTCGTTCTCGCCCCCTACAGATTCGGCTAGGTATACCTCCGCGCTAAAATATCAAGGTGAAAGTCATCATAGCTTGCGTAGTATAGACCCAGCTCCCAACACAACTTTAGAATAGATTAACACCGATATTTTTTTTATCGCCCGATAAGAGTCTCTCG
>NC_039286.1:10836727-10871727 GCF_003368295.1 Carassius auratus
AACTAGAGCCCAGATACAGATCCCCTGTAAAGACCTTGTCTCAGAGGAGCACCAGGACAAGACCACAGGAAACAGATGATTCTTCTGCACAATCTGACTTTGCTGCAGTCTGGAATTGAACTACTGGTTTCGTCTGGTCAGAGGAGAACTGACCCCAACTGAGCCTGGTTTCTCCCAAGGTTTTCTTCTCCATTCTGTCACCGATGGAGTTTCGGTTCCTTGCCGCTGTCGCCTCTGGCTTGCTTAGTTGGGGACACTTTATCTACAGCAGCGGTTCCCAAACTTTTTTTCCTGCGCACCCCCTTCTATGTCCCAACCGGGTTGGCGCACCCCAATCCCCACTTTCTAAAAAAACGCAACAAAGCATCATCTCAACCCGCAGCCCGTCATGAATTCAAATGCGGCCCACCATGCTGAACACAATTAATTATTATATATATAGGCCTATATATATATATATATATATATTTTTTTTTTTTTTTTTTTTTTTTTTTTTCAGTTTAACAAA
Source organism: Carassius auratus (assembly GCF_003368295.1). Taxonomy (NCBI): domain Eukaryota; kingdom Metazoa; phylum Chordata; class Actinopteri; order Cypriniformes; family Cyprinidae; genus Carassius; species Carassius auratus. The sequence continues at coordinate 10,837,236 of NC_039286.1, forward strand.
ACATTTTTTTACATTAATTTAAAAATGTACTTAAGAAATATAAGCTATAGCTTAATGTTTTTTTTATTTTTTATGTTCAATTATTTTTTGTTTCGTATATTTATTTTCAGACATGAGCAGACAGACCTACTCACATAACATTACGCATTTAACGAACACATACAAGCGCCCGCTTTGGCAGAATTCAATTCAAATAGTCATCTACAGCCATTATAGTTCGGTAAAATTGAGAATCAGAATGGACAAATTTGTTTTTAAGGGAGAAAAAAAAAAGAAATGTGTAAAATGCCAGCGAATGAACACATAGAAAAAAAAAATCAGTCGCAGTATCAGTAGTGAAGGAGAGTGTTGGATTTTCGGTTTGCCCCGCAACTTACTTGAAGTTCAAGCAAATGGAAACACCATATATTACGTAGCAATCATCCTTAATTGAAGAAATGTGGCAAAAACATCTCTGGACCCCTCTCCTCCTGACTAACAACTTTATCATAAGATGTCCCACTTGACAATTTCCCTGATTTCAGCCAGTTAAACATATTTATTATATATATTATGGAATGAATGAAACGAGTTGGCACGCATATAGCCTAGCCTGCAGTACATAAAAGAAGAAAAGTGAGTTTCCATCGAAAACTAATAAATTATAGTTTTTTATTTAAAATTAAAGCGATTACAAAGTAAATGTTTTCTGTTCATGTATTTACTGTATGGAAAAATCCCACTTAAAAAAACAGACCGCCATTAAATTTTTAATCTCGCGCACCCCCTGGTGGCAGCTCGCGTACCGCGCACCACACTTTGGGAATCCCTGATCTACAGAATTCAATGATGAACTGCCTTTAAAGCTGCAGTAGGTAACTTTTGTAAAAATATATTTTTTACATATTTGTTAAACCTGTCATTATGTCCTGACAGTAGAATATGAGACAGATAATCTGTGTATAAATCAATCTCCTCTGGCTCCTCCCAGTGTCCTATTGCCATTTGCAGAAACTCCATCGCTCCCGGTAAGAAACAACCAATCAGAGCTGCGCTCCGTAACTTTGTTTGTGTTCAAAATGTAGAGAAATGTATATAATAAGCGAGTACACCATGAATCCATTTTCCAAACCATGTTTTTAGCTTGTCCTGAATCACTAGCCCTTTAACTGCCCGCTCAACCAAATGGTTGATTTGTCACTTTATGGTAAACGTAGAAAAGCTAAACTAATGTTTTCAGATAATCCTTTCTGCTGTCAGAATGTACTATTTGCTGAGAAATATAACTTTCTGATCATTCATTATAGTTCATATTTTCTGATTTCCATAGTATGTGTATGAATTCCGGTACTTTTGCCATAAAGTGACATATCAACCATTTGGTAGAGGCCGATATTTTAAAAATTATGGGACATGTTGAAAAAAAATACATTGAGTGTGGTAACTAATGACATAAGGAGATAAGAAATGCAAACAAAAAAAATTTCAAATGCTTTTTTCTTGGTGGGGCAGTTAAAGGGCTAGGGTGCACCTATAATAAGTGTTTATATTCGGACTATTTTAGATTGCTTCGGGGGTACCGCGGCGGAGTAACCCAGTACCTTTGTGATTCTTCATAGACATAAACAGAGAGAAGTAGATCCGGCTACGATGTTCTTCCGCAAGCAGTTCTGTTTATTAACCGCTAGAGCGTCAAAAGATACCAACTGCAGCTTTAACTATCATTCTGCATTATTGACATACTGTTTTCCTAATGAATGTTGTTCAGTTGCTTTGATTCAATGTATTTTGTGTAAAGTGCTTTATAAATAAAGTAAACTTAACTTGACGTAACTGAGCTGGATGATTGATTGGATGATTTGCTTTTTTGCTAGAGAAGTCGTGGCCTAGTGGTTAGAGGGTTTGATTCCTAACCCTGGGGTTGTGGGTTTGAGTCTTGGGCCGGTAATACCACGACTGAGGTGTCCTTGAGCAAGGCACTGAACCCCAACTGCTCCCCGGGTGATGCTCACTGCTGTGTGTCTGTGTGCGCACTTTAGATGGGTTACATGCAGAGCACGAATTTTGAGTATGGGTCACCATCGCTGGCTATATGTCATGTCACTTTCACTTTATTAACACACTATTTTCCTATTTAATGCTGTCCAGTTGCTTGGTTATTATCTGTATTGTTAAAAGCATTTAAAGATGAGTTTAAAGCATCCTCTATTTCTTATCTAATAGTCACTTCAAGTTTTTAGAGTAATGAGTAAAGAGTAATGTTTATGGACAATAAGCACCTCCACAAACTTCATGAACATCATGTGTCTGATGATTATCTGCTGTATTTCCTGTAGAATGAAGCGAGTCTCACCCAGAACCCTGGACACCAGGCACAGGACGATGGTGATGCTCACAAAGGTCCAGTTCCAGGTGTGCGGCCCAGCCACCGTCGACACGCCCAGGAAGATGAAGATCAGGGTCTCGCTCACGCTGCTCCACATCTTCAGGAAGTACTTGATGGTGGTGTAGGATTTGTGGGAGATGTTGGCCTCCACATAGGGCCGCATGACCACACCGCACGCTATGAGCCTGTGAACAGACACAGCATGAGCATCTGAGACGAGAACCAGAGCGACGGGTCAGAGACACTCACGCCATGATGCCGGACAGGTGGAAGACCTCGGCCGACAGGTACGCCATGTAGCTGTAGAGGAAGACGAAGAGGGGCTCGATCACACGCGTGTGCGACGTGAAGCGTGAGGTGAAGGCCGCCAGCACTCCGTACACGCCTCCCACCATCACTCCACCCAGAGCCACCACGAAAAAACACACCACGCCCAGAAACACGTCACCCACCGTCACCTCGCCCGCGTGAGCAAACTCCTCGAACAAATGATACAGGACCTGAAGGAAACACACACACTTAGGTCACACAGAAACAACAACAACCTGTTGACACATTCACAGAGATCAGTGACATTATTGAAACACTGTATTATTCATGTCAGGCCAGTAGATGGCGCTGTCATTTTGTAAATAAACACTGCATGTCTACACATTCCTATAGATCGAACACACACACACACATATACATACATACATACATACATACATACATACATACATATATATATATATATATATATATATATATATATATATATATATATATATATATATATATTTCATGTACACATTAAATACACATACATGATGTCACGGTTTTCACACAATCACATTTTCAAAGTTTTCTAATTCAATTCAATTTGTGTAGCACTTTTTACAATACGCCATCATTTCAAAGCAGCTTTGCAGAAAATGGAAGTGTCTACATTACACAAATATCATAAGATTGTTTTCAAAAACGTGCACTTTGAAACCTATTTTCAAAATTTTGCTTTTCCAGTCCCCAAAAACACGATTGTCGTGTAAATAATTGGCAAAAATGCAAAAGCAAAAAAGTTAAGTTTTCAGGTCAATTAATAATTATTTAAATAAGTTTCAAGTTATTCAAGTTATTCTGTGCACAAATACTTGGGAAATATATAACCACCTGAACCAGTGTTGCCCAAGTCCGCAATTGTTTTTCATGTCCGCAGGTCGAAGAAACCCCAATCCCAATAATGTGATATTTAGCCCCTAAAATGCAAATTTTGCCAAGGCAACCCTGCCAAAAAACATGTATTTTAACCCCGGGGTGAAATTTGTCTCGGGGAACCCCCTGGAAGCGGGATTGGACTAGTTTTAAGAAGCAACTGGGCAGGCTTTGTTGTGAAAACCTGGCAACCCTGATCTGAACGCACGTGCTGGAGATATACTACTAATTACAGGAGCGCCTTTACTGATCAGATGCGCATGAAAATCGCATTAAATTTTTTGCACAGCCCTAATAACCACAATGTAATTTATAATTATTATAATTTAAAATGCAATCTTCACAAAATCCAGGTTTTCTGTGTTTGTTTGTAGGGCTCCACTATTTGGCCAACATTTTGTGATTATATATTATTACTGTAATTCCGACTTTTACTGAATAAAAAAATACTAAATAAAACAAAACAAAATATTACTTGGAATTCCAACATAAAATAAATCAAGTATTTAAGAAAAATTATATTATAATAAATTGCAGAAAAATAATAAACAATAATAATAACAAAATGTATTTCACATACAGTGTGAAATGTGCAGTGTAAAGCTGCAATACTTAAATACTGCAAGTCTTAAAAAGACTTTTATTTTGATGGAAATCCACAGGAAAAAAAATCGCTTCATTTTCAATTTTTGAAGATGTGTAAAATGTGCATTAAATTGACTCAAACTCAGAGTGGATGCAGATGGAGTTCATGTGAATCATTTACTGTGAATCGAGTCGCTGTGAATAATTTACAGTGAATCGAGTCACTATGAATCATTTACTGTGAATCGAGTCGCTGTGAATCATTTACTGTGAATCGACATGTGTGAATCATTTACTGTGAATCGAGTCACTGTGAATCATTTACTGTGAATCGATTCGCTGTTAATCATTTATAGTTAATTGAGTCGCTGTGAATCATTTACTGTGAATCGAGTCACTGTGAATTATTTACTGTGAATCATTTACTGTGAATCGAGTCACTGTGAATCGAGTCACTGTGAATCATTTACTGTGAATCGAGTCATTGTGAATCATTTACTGTGAATCGATTCGCTGTTAATCATTTATAGTGAATCGAGTCGCTGTGAATCATTTACTGTGAATCGAGTCGCTGTGAATCATTTACTTTGAATCGAGTCGCTGTGAATCATTTACTTTGAATCGAGTCACTGTGAATCATTTACTTTGAATCGAGTCACTGTGAATCATTTACTGTGAATCGAGTCGCTGTGAATCATTTACTTTGAATCGAGTCGCTGTGAGACGCTGAAAACACCAGACCATGAGCTGCTTGTGTGTAAATGAACAAGGTGCCCTTCACTTTGAAACACACAGCTTCTGAGATTTAATAATCAGTTTTACTCTGATTAACCTTCATGGAGCTGATGCCTGATGTAATGTCTGTGATGTTTCTCACCACAGTCACAGCGTCGTTCAGCAGAGACTCTCCGAACACCAGGATGTGCAGCAGCTCGTTGATGTGGATCTCCTCGAAGACGGCGAGAACGGCCACCGGATCCACGGCGGACACGATGGAGCCGAACAGCAGGCAGGACAGCAGGTCAACAGACGCCAGGCGGCCAGCCTCCAGACGACAGGCTCCGTACAGCACCGCTCCCATGAAGAAGACGTTCCACAGCGTCCCCAGCACCGCGAAGGTCAGGATGGTGCCGGCGTTCTCGGTGAAGGGCCGGATGGGCAGGAAGTAGCCAGCGTCCAGGATGATGGGCGGCAGCAGGCACAGGAAGAAGAGCTGTGAGTCGAGCACCGGTGGGTTCTTCCCCATCACTCGGATCAGACCCCCCACCAACAGCCCCACCACTATCAGCAGACAGCTCTCAGGAACCACACCAGACAGAACCGGGAGCAGGTGGAAGCCTGAGCCACAAACACACGCCTCACTGAGAAACTAACTCAAGCACACGCCTCTTCTCTCAAATCAAACTTCCTTGACTGTAATTTTCGATTTTCTTAATATTGTTTCTGAAGAAAGTAAATAGGACTGATGACGAACACCATACATGTTAAATGTCATGGATATATTTATTTACTGAGTAATACTCTATTCTTTTGTCAAAATGACAATCTTCATCTGAGATTTAGGCCCAATCCCAATTTTACCCCTTAGCCCTTCCCCCTATCCCTCCGTTTCGCGCGTTCACGTGAAGGGGTAGGGGTGTCTCGATTCTCTTTTGGTTGAGGGGTAGGGGTAAGGGGAAGGGCCAAATAGCCCTTCAAACGAAGGTTTTTCGGGACCACACTTCAGATGAAGGGGTATGAATTATCTCGGCAACATGGCTACTACAGCGAACCAAAAGACCCATAAATTTAAGCTTTTTTGGCATAAATAAAGAATTTAACGAAAACTAACCATTTGTTTTATGTAATATTCAATTGTGAGTTCATATAACGGTCATGTTACTCAAAGAAATGTTTGCAAAAAATTGCTGATATTTGCTAACGTCATATCATTACAGACTGCCACAGCATATGTCTGATCAGGGCGATAACTGCCATAGACTAATCCCCTCAATAATTACAAATCGCTAAACCATTTTCTCAAATATTACCTATTCGTGAGAGAGAGAGAGAGAGAGAGAGAGAGAGATGGAAGTTGCGTGTATTCGCATCTGTGCGTTAATCTTTTTCGAGTGAGTTTACAGCGATTGTATCCTCTCGTCGCTGGAAAATATAATGTAGCGATTCAGTATTTAAACTGTATTTAATAAAAGTCGTGGGGCAGCGTTGACAAGTTTATTTTCTCCTGGATGTGTGAGCTGCGCGATTTACGATATGTCATGTCATATGTGTCAGTAAACAGCTCATTAATACAGAAGGATAATTAAAGGCTCTAATGCACACCAGTATATGTGTGTATTGTAAGAGATAGACGACGAATGATGGCGTGTGACGTCATGGTAGTGGTGTCCCAATCCTTAGGGGAATATTTTCTCCCATACCCCTTGACACTCTGTTTCAAGGGACAAGGGGAAAGGTGTAGGCGGAGGGGTAGGGGAAGGGGTATAAAATAGAATTGGGATTGGGCCTTAGAGCCAAATTACAGAAGGGTAAGATGACTTCAGAAAGATGACAGCATCATTATGATATTTTCACAGAGATTGGCAGCTCTATTAAAGTTTGCATGCCTGTAAATCAAATATTGTTAAATATTCCTTAAAGGGGTCATTTATGGAAGTAATTGTTCCTTTCTCTTTGGAGCTCTTGGTGCATGAAGAAGATCTGTAAAGTTGCAAAGACTAAAGTCTCAAACCTTAAGAGATATTCTCTATTAAAGTTAAGACTCTGCCACGCCCCCTAAACACCTTGTTTAGACACGCCCCCACATGTCTACATCACTATGTGCAAATATCTGCGTAATGCTGCCCAAATGTTCATACAAAGAAAGAATGCATGGTTTTAGTAACACAGTTAGTGTTAAAGCAGTCATGTCAGGGAGTGCTTGTGGTGTTCGGCCAATCACAGTGCACTGGGTCAGTCAGCCAATCAGAGCAGACTGCGCTTGTCATAGAGGACCTACAATAATGAACAGTATTTGAAAAATAATGTACATTAGTTAATGGAATTCTACCCATGTTCAAATGTCAAAATGGTCATTATGAATGTGGTTTTGTGTTCATCTAATCATAATTTATGGACTGGACTCGTCTCAAAGATGAAGATACTACAAGAAATGTTTCTTAAGAAACAAAACTTAAAATCTTATTACGATACATTAAAAACTTCTTTAGTTACAGCCATGCAAAATTTACGAAAGAAATACAACAAGAGCTTTTTTTCCATTTTCTAATGGTCACCATTGTCATATAAAGCAACAGACTCCTGAAGAGATCCCGTCTGTGTGAGAATAACACAATGATGCTGCAATCTTTTTGAGGTTGACACAGGCAACCGTTTTTCTCGAACAAAACTGTCAAACAAGCAAATAAACACTGACAGAGACGGGTCTGATATCTGGCTCTACCCACAATCCTGTGCAGCTCTGTTGACATGACAAACACACAGCGGCACATGCAGGTGTGTGTGCAGGCTTCAGTCTGACGGCAGGTTCCTGTTCTATATGAGATTGTGGGTAAATATGAATCATATCTGTGTATGATTAACTTGTAATCTGTTTAAGTGCATGAGCTGCACGCAGTGAAGGACAAACATCATCTCCCGTTCCCTCACTAACGTCCAGAAGCATCCCATGATGCACCTCATGAGCTTCCAGAGAGATCCGAGCTGTGATCCAGACCCAGAGGAAGCTCAGATCTCACATACTCTAATGAGGGGTCTTCAGTCACTGGGGGGTCCTAAACGGAGGTCTCCATGGGTACAGAAGATTATAAAACATATAGATTGACTACATAATATATATATATATATATATATATATATATATATATATATATATATATTTTTTTTTTTTTTTTTTTTTTTTTGAAAATGTAAAAATGCAGAACGTTTTCTGTAAGGTTTAGGTCGATAGAAAATACAGTTTGTAAAGTATAAAAACCGTTATATCTATGGAGTCTCCACAAGGACAGTGAACCAGTGTGTGTGTGTGTGTGTCATCTCTATCTCCTCACACACACTCAGCTCAGTGCAGCTGGACTCTCTGATAAACTGATGATGTCAGAGAGAAACAGAAACACAAGCAGCCTAAAGAAGAACCGACACTCTCTCCTCAAACACAAACAGTAATAATACTCCAGATGAACAGCAATCACAAGACTGAGATGAATGCAGCTGTGTGTAAGAACAGTGATGTGCTTCTCACCCAGTTTCATGAGTGACGCGAGCAGAATCCACAGCGAGACCTCGAACGGCATCTGAACATAATCATAATTAATCGATAGGACTGGAAACCCTGTCTGACCACGAGGATCCGAGCGATTCTGACCAGCACACACCAGTCCACAACACCAGCCGAGCAGCAGCAGCATCTTCATCCTCATCCTCATCTTCAACATCACTGGCAGCGCTTCACTCTCGGACACGAAAGAGCCGCTAAACTTCAACTCCAGCGAGACTCGTATCGCGATGTTTGAGCATGACAGCACGAGATCACACACACACACACACACACACACACATACACTGGTGTGATGGTTTTTATTCTGTACAAACTGTATTTTACATAGCCCTACACCTTGCAGAAAATCTTCTGCATTTTAACATTCTCAAAAAAAGGACCCCACAGATACTCAAGAGCCCATGAGTGTGTGTGTGTATTCAGGTTTAAGTCCCCACCAGTGTAGAAAAACCTGTACACACACACACACACACACTGTAGCGTGTCGTTCACTTGTAAGTTTTTCCAGCACTCAGATATAAACCAGCCTCGTGGTCAGACTCATTCATCGATTTCTTTGTACCTCATCTTTTCCCCTTTCATTTGTGACCTGTTTGTTCGCATTTTTAAACTTAAGCAACTCTCTGCAGATCTTTTCTGTTCTAACAGGCCTGATAATGATAATGATATGTGAAGCCCCGCCCCCAGGGTTGCCAGATCCCGCGCAAAAGTTCAATTTTAAAGTGATAGATTTTTATTGCCATGTCAATCAAGGTTGATAAGGACCATTTTTAACTTTAAAAGAAAGATGAGAAAATAATTAAGTGTCCGACTTCACATCTCTGCTACAAATTTAGAATTAAAAATTAGACATTTCTAACATTTCTAATGTGTTTAGAAACTATTCTATGAACTGCCTTTAGACAGAAGATGCTCAGCTATCCTGTTGTTTGATGAATTTGCACATGGTTTGTCTTTAACCATTTTACAGAAACACAGGGGCGCTACTATGGTTTCTGGGCCCCCTGAACACCATATTGACTCGGGTCTCTGCAGTGAAGCGCCGGTTGATCCAAAATGAGCGGTTGCCCACGGTTACAAGTCATCCAAAAATATTTGTAATGATATTCGGGTCACGCTCGGTCGGGTCCTTTGAAATAAAAATGGCAATTAAACCTTTGTCATTTATATAGTACTAAACACATTTCTGAAATGCATAGGCCTACACTTTATTGTCTGAATAACTGGCATAAGGATGACGCACGAGCTCAGTCTGCACGTAGAGATGGAGGCGGCAAAGAAGACTGCATGGGGAGCAACAGCGCTGCTTTTGGTAAAACATGATTTTGACGATTTCATTAAGTTTTGATTTATAGAAAACTCTTTTTAAAAGATTTTCGTTTTGTATAAATTGTATCTTAATTTTGATCAATGTTTTATCAATCATTTGCCCGTATTTAATAAATAAGAAGCAAATCTATAGCCTAGCAGAAAATGTAATGAGGCGCCTGCACGATCACTTGCATTGTATGTGAACTAAATTCAGCGTGTGCCTCCGATTTGAGAAAGGGTATATATTACAGACAGCTTGAAATGTCTTCTTTTAAACGAAAATATTCAAACCAAAATAAATGGACTACTCTCTGATGATGTAATCCATATGAACTATGCATTTCTCTCTGGGATGGCGAGTCCGCATCGTCAACTTCATCTTTGCAGCAACACAGAAAACACCAGTTTATTACTAAACAATAAAATGACTCCTTGCATATTTTCGAACCATCAGGCCGTTCTGGTTCGAGCGAGACCCCACGGAATGAGCGAGCGGATCGGTATATTCAGAAATGCCCTGTCCACAAACCCGAGCCTCAATGTCTGCTAACCTTGCAGAAACATACAAATAGACATTATTACATTATTATTAGTACAAATTATGAGCTTACTGACAATTTTTTATAATTCTTGACAAAATTATAATTTTGTTATTTTTTGCCTAGTTAGCTACTTTTGCCTACATTCCTATGGGCCAATGACGCTACAATGAGCATTTACTGCTTTTTAAAAATGCGGGTCAGGAAGCGGGTCGGGTACAATATTTTATTTTTATTTTTTTGCGGTCCGAGTTGCGGGCGGGTTAGTTGAAAACGTCGGTCGGGTGCGGGTTATTAATACATTGTCCCGCGCATCACTGGTTCTCTGCGATTGTGTTCCGGGCCCCTCTTCCTCGTCAGGCCCTTGGTTTCGCCCTAACCTTCCCTTGTTACAGCTCCACACATAGGTTATATTCATTTGGCTAAGTTTCCCCTGCAATACACTACACTCAACGCAGCATCCATCCTGTGAGCCAATCAGGACTACATGCAGGATGCGAAAGGTCAGTGGTCCCGCCCACGATAGGGAAAGCGGACAGATGCGAGCTGTACTGTAGCGATTTATATTTGCCAAAGTTGTGTGCGTGCCTAAAAAGTGAGTAACAGTCTGCTCATCCGTTGCTTTCTATATTGTTTGTGGACGTTGAACTGCTTTGAGTGTTTATAGATTAATGCATGCGATTGACAAAGACGAACTCGCTGATGTTCATGTGTATTTACATTCCTACTAGTTATCTCACATATATTACCGCTATGTTTTAAGGACATAATCTGTGTGCTATTTAATCATTATATGGTTTATTTCATATTTATTTAATATGTATCGCTCATTTCTAAGAGTTAAAGCACTCTTTTGGCGCATGCGCACTAATGTTCTAGACAGATCTCTGTCCTCAGCGCTGAGAGGTGTCAGATTTCAACTGTGCATTATTAGTCATTTTCTAACAGCGCATCTTCCCATATAATTGCACATATTCTTATTTGACTGTTAAATCACTGTATTTAATATATTCTCTGTGTAGATACTGTGTTGTTATTATACTTATTGTGACCACTGTTGTTATTTGTATTTATATATATATATATATATATATATATATATATATATATATATATATATATATATATATATATATATACTTTCTTTTTATCTTTATTTGTAGAAAACCACACACACTCATGCAAATTCTGTGGTGACAATAAATGGGTTAATCCCGTACAAATCTTTTACTGGACGCCCCGTTGTGGATCTGTTGCCAACCGGCAAATACACAAATACACTTTAAAAGAGAAGAGCTACCTGTAGCCACTCAATTTTACACCCCCTGCAGACACATGAACACGTGATCTTGTCAATTTAGTAGTAATTCTATATATATATATATATATATATATATATATATATATATATATTATATATAGAACAGAATCATTTACATTGATGGTCTCATTCTTTTGGACCCCATTATTTCTGTTCATTGTCTCTCTGATGTGTGTTTTGTGTGTAAAAAAAAAAATTATATATATATATAATGTATAATAAATGCCAAAGTTAGCCTTTTTTGTTTTTTTGAAGGCACATAATCTTTCCTTCAGCAGTACTGAGAGATTCTCTGAATCACCGCCAGGTGGCGCAGTCTCTCTCTGTCAGGGTCACATTCAGATAATCTTTAGAAAACCTCCTCTCCATCTGCTATCAGAGAAAGATTTACTGTAATCACAGCAGTCCTGCTTCTCAATGCAATATTTTTTTCATTTGATGAATTATTTTAAATAGTAACATTAAAGATAAAGCTATAGAACAGTCACACAGCAGCTCGAGAAACTGAATCTGGAGAGATGATATTTGAAGTCGTTTGAAAAACTGGTTCTGGCTTATCTGAAGGACATCACTGGACCCTTACTGGACACGCTGCAGTTTGCTTTCCGAGGAAACAGGTCTGTGGATGATGCAATCAACATAGGATTGCACTTCATCCTGCAACATCTGGACAAAACAGGGACTTATGTGACGATCCTGTTTGTGGACTTTAGTTCGGCTTTCAACACCATCATCCCAACAGTCCTCCAGACCAAACTGACCCAGCTCTCTGTTCCTAGCTCTATCTGTCAGTGGATCACCAGCTTTCTGACAGATAGGCAACAGTTAGTGAGACTGGGGAAATACACATCAAACAGCTGCTCCACCAACACTGGTGCCCCTCAGGGCTCTGTTCTCTCCCCGCTGCTCTTCTCCGTGTACACCAACGACTGCACCTCTAAAGACCCTTCTGTCAAGCAGTGGAGATGATCATGGACTTTAGGAGAAACCCCCCCTGCACTCCCCCCACTCACCATCATGAACAGCACTGTGACTGCAGTGGAGTCATTCAGGTTCCAGTGGGACATTCACATTGACTCCATTGTTAAAAAGGCCCAGCAAAGGTTGTACTTCCTTCACCAGCTGAGGAAGTTTAACCTGCCACAGGAGCTGCTGAAACAGTTCTACTCAGCCGTCATTGATTCTGTCCTGTGTACTTCAATAACTGTCTGGTTTGGTTCAGCAACAAAATCAGACATCAGAAGACTACAGAGAACTGTTCGGACTGCTGAAAGGATTATTGGTGCTCCCCTGCCCACCCTTCAAGAACTGTATACATCCAGAGTGAGGAAAAGGGCTCAGACAATCACTCTGGATCCCTCACATCCAAGTCACCCCATCTTTGAACTTTTGCCATCTGGCCGGCAAACACCAGAACAGCAAGGCACAAGAACAGTTTCTTCCCCCAGGCAATCTACCTCATGAACAGTTAAATTTTCCCCACTTATGCTTATGCAATAAAAATGTGCAATATCCTTATATTTATTTGTTGCCCCTCCATCCTAGTACATCCCTGCATCTCACTCAATCCTATTCCATTATCATTTATAGCACAATTGTTTATACTCTTATTTATTTGCCAATTTTTTTCCTGTCTGTGTGTTGTTGTCTCTGTACTGGGAGCTTATGTCACTAAAACAAATTCCTTGTATGTGCAAGCATACTTAGCAATAAAGCTCTTTCTGATTCTGATGAACTGAATTGATTAATTACTTTACTGTCTTCTGTAGAGCTGCTTTACAGCGGAAACTGAGTTTGTTTCATATCTGATGAATTGTACAACATTAACGCTGTTATTTATAAAGTGCTGTAGTAATAAATGTGACCTTCAATGAACACACAAGTGTGTTCTGGCTCTGCTTTCTTATTTTATTATTCATTATTTAAATACTCATTTACACAATCATCATGGATTACATTCACCCTTTAAATTTGGCTGTGCTTATCCTTTCTGCCATGTTGGAAGCAGCTCACTGGTCCATGATGGTCCAGCAGTGACCGCTAGCATGCTAATGCTGAGTATGCCATAATAAATGAACTTGGTGGGCTACATGTTCTCTGTATATAGTGACTGGTGCTGGTTTATTGATCTGAGAGTGTGTTCGGAGGCTCTGGCGTCTCTGTGTCTGATGGAGCATAGGCTTCACTGGTGCTCTGCTCTTCCTGAAGACGCTTGAACTCCTGCCAAACACAAGATAATCAATGCAGAGACACTCAGATGAAGAAGCAGATGAAAGCGGTCAGGCTTCAGACCTTCAGGATGCTGTAGTTTGAGGTTCTGGCCACGTAACTCCTCCAGGCCTCTGCTGCGATCTCTCTCTGCTTCTGAGTGAAGAGGATCTGGAACACAGTCAAACCAATCAAACGCTGTCAGCCGCTCAGCTGGTGCAAGACATACGGCGATGATTTTACCTCTTTATACAGCAGCTGCTCCTCCTGCAGCTCCTCCTGCTGCTGACGGCCCAGAATGCTTTGCTGCAGCAAGCGCACGCTCTCAGCTGTGGCTTCAGTGACCTGCAGGACACTCTTCAGCGCTGCTTCATCAGACACAACGGGCGACACTCCCTCATCCAACAGCTCAGACAAGACCTCGTGTACAACCTCACCCACCTGTGAACCACATTATTAATGCTGAGAGATCACACACGCACACGCACATGCACACACACACACATGCACACACACACGCACATGCACACACACACGCACATGCACACACACACGCACGCACATGCACACACACAAGCACACACACGCACGCACACATGCACACACACGCACGCACATGCACACACACACGCACACGCACACACATGCACACACACACACACATGCACACACACACGCACGCACATGCACACACACAAGCACACACACGCACGCACACATGCACACACACACACGCACATGCACACACACACACACAAACACACACACACACGCACATGCACACACACGCATGCACATGCACACACACAAGCACACACACGCACGCACACATGCACACACACACACGCACATGCACACACATGCACACACACACACACACACGCACATGCACACACATGCACACACACACACACACACGCACATGCACACACACACAAACACACAAACACACGCACACACACACACACACACACACACGCACACATGCACACACACACGCACACACATGCACACACACACGCGCGTACACACATGCACACTCACATACAGACACACACACACCTTGAAGTCCAGGTATCGGTGGATGATGCTGAGTGTGATGTGATCTTCAGCGCTCAAACCCGACAGACCCTCAAATCCTGCAGATGATCATCAGAAGCACAGATGTTACTTTAGAACACAGCTAATCTTTCAGTCGGTGATTTAAAGAGGTGGTTCACTAGTTTATTTCTAGGCTTGATTTATGGGGTGAAGTGTATAAAAGGTTCTCAGAAATAATCACATTTGTTTTGCTTAACCCATGTACGATTATACAAAATATTTGTCATACAAAAAAAGTCACACATGTTAAACACAAAGCATACATTTCACCACTTTAGAGTTGTCACTGCAGTGGTGTAGTAACTATATACTGTGTAATTACTGTGTTAATATGTACTGAATATGCTGTGAAATAATATACAATTTGAAATAACATTTAAAAGGATAACAACTGAACGTCTATGAAACTTCAATCAATAAAGCACTTTTTTACACAATGACATTTACAATTTTGAACTAAAATGTTATTGCAACCATATAGACTATGAATTCATCAAAATTAATATTTTTCAATTAAAGAGAACTTGGAGTATGTGGGCTGCTTTTGGTGCTTGAATTTATTCTTCAATATTAATGATGTCCAGGTTTAGTTCAGATTTAAAAAAAAAAGTGTAATTTTGTTTCTCTATTTAACAACTTTAACTTTCAATACTGAAAGACTTCTTCCCTCAGGTAGACTGGATATTTTCTTGCCTAGCTGGATGTTGTGCTTATGATCAATAATCACGTCTATGTATGCTTATTTTCCAAAACTTTCTAGGGCCTTTAAATTTTTAACTTCAGATTTACAAACTTTCAAAGATTTCAAGGACCCCTGGGAACCCTACTGAAACTTGTGAATCCATTAGAATCGTTAAAAGACAGAATCGCGATTCATATATGAATATATTTTTACATGCACCTCTAGTTTTATCTTCTTCTTCTCTAAAGCAGTGCAGCATGGCCCCGCCCCCTTCACTGCCTTTTCCCAGGGGCGGGGTTTAAATGGGTTTGTGATGTCATGAACCCGAGAACTAACTCATTGTAGTCCCTACCAGCCATTTTTGTTTATGCTCACACAGCAACATAACACACTAATGTTAGAAAAGTGAAATCACAATCAACCACCCCATTTAAACTACAAAATGTTTTTGAGAACAACCTGTAATCTGCACTGAACTACAGGCTCATCTTTTCAAATCTACGAGCAGATGATATGTTTGATTTTTCTTGCACTCGGAGCAGTATTAACTACATACAAATAAAACAAACAAAAGCATTTAACAACATCATCTGCAGCACTTTATACTTTGAAACTTTTCTATGTTACTGTTGTGTACTACTTTTGCATCTGATTTCATTGTATGTGTCAGTTACTGTAGAGCACTCTGAACTGCATTGATCTGTTAGGAAAAGGGCTATATAAATAAAATATGACTGTCACACACAAACACACACACACACACACACTGTTCTCTCTCATACCCAGTTTGCAGAAGATGCAGTAGATGTTTGCACGCAGATTTTCTGACACCTCTCTGACAGCAGCACTGACATCAGGTGACGACGATGATGATGATGAAGACTCCTGATGCCGAGAGACAATCGGTCGCTTCACGTCTGTTAGAGAGAGAGAGTCTTAACAGAGCATCTGGTCACTTCGCTGTAGAGAGAAACAGTTTCTGCTTGAAGAAAACAAATGCATTACCAAGCTCCTTGTTGAATTCATGCTCACTTTAACCACATTCTCTGAACACCTTCATAATGGTCACATGCCATTCAGTGAAACAGTGTTTAGTTTGAGAGCACAGTGTATGCAATTACTGTAACCCACCCTGTTAAAATCCACTTTGTAGTCATTAATAGTCCCCAGGTCAATTGGGAAACTTCTAGGAGGAGTTGGATGTGCTGCTATCAAACTTTCCTGAAGATGGTCCTCCTCTGGTACTGCTTGGTGACTTCAACATTTACTTAGATAAACCCCAAGCTGCTGACTTCAACACTCTCCTCGCCTCATTTGATCTCAAGCGGGCGTCGACTACAGCGACTCACAAATCAGGCAAATCTGCCCCCTGGCTGTCCGAGGTTCTTTGTGAACATCGCTCTAAACTCAGAGCTGAAGAGAGGAAATGGCATAATCAAAAAAACTCTACAGACCTCACACGCTTTTCAAAACTTTCTCTTCTGTTCTCTTCTTAATCCGCCTCCACCTCCTCCTCCATCGACTCTTACAGCGGACGACTTTGCAGTTTTCTTTACAAATAAGACAAGATCCATCAGTGACCAATTCTCCACACCGCAGACTGAGGACAACTTTACATCGACTAATAAACCCTTTCTCTCCTCCTTCTCTCCACTCTCAGAGATGGAGGTTTCCAAACTTATCCAATCCAATCATCCTACTACTGTCTTCACTCTGGAACATTTCCCTCAGCATTCAAGCAGGCTCGGGTAAACCCACTGCTCAAGAAACCATCTCTAAATCCAGCGCTTCTTGAAAACTACAGACCGGTATCCCTTCTTCCATTCATTGCAAAGACACTTGAGTGAGCTGTGTTCAACCAGCTTTCTATGTTCCTTGTAAAGAACAACCTCCTGGACAGCAACCAATCTGTCTTCAGAAGTGGCCACTCAACTGAGACTGCTCTGCTCTCGGTTACTGAAGCACTGCGACTAGCAAGAGCAGCTTCAAAATCCTCGGTACTCATCTTACTGGACCTGTCTGCTGCTTTTGACACCGTTAATCACCAGATTCTCCTGTCCACCCTCAGAAAGATGGGCATCTCTGGAACTGCTCTCCTGTGGGTTAAGTCCTACCTCTCTGACAGATCCTTCAGTGTGTCTTGGAGGGGTGATGTTTCAAAGTCACACCACCTTGCTACTGGGGTTCCTCAAGGCTCAGTACTTGGACCACTTCTCTTCTCCATCTACATGACGTCAGTAGGATCTGTCATTCAGAAGCATGGCTTTTCTTATCACTGCTTCGCTGATGACACCCAACTCTACTTCTCATTCCAGCCAGATGACCCGACGGTAGCTGCTCGCATTTCAGCCTGTCTGAGTGACATTTCTAGCTGGATGAATGACCATCACCTTCAGCTTAACCTCACGAATACAGAACTCCTGGTGACTCCAGCTAACCCATTGCTTCATCATAACTTCTCTATACAGCTGGGTTCATCAACCATAACTCCTTCGAGGACAGCCAGAAACCTAGGAGTTGTGATGGATCATCAGTTAAGCTTCACAGACCACATTGCTACAACGACCCGGTCCTGCAGGTTTGCCTTATACAACATTAGGAAGATTAGACCCTTCCTGTCAGAGCAAGCCACCCAACTTCTTGTCCAAGCTCTTGTTCTCTCCAGACTGGACTATTGTAATGCTCTCCTGGCTCTTCCTGCATGTACTGTCAAGCCTCTGCAACTGATCCAGAATGCAGCAGTGAGGGTTGTCTTCAATGAGCCAAAAAAAGCTCACGTTTCTCCTCATCAGGTTACACTGGCTACCAGTAGCCGCTCGCATCAAATTCAAGGTACTGATGCTTGCCTACAAGACGACCACTGGCACGGCACCAACTTACCTAAACTCACTAGTTAAATCTTAAGTGAACGACGCCTTGTGGTTCCATCCCAAAGATGCTCAAAATCACTCTCACTGACCTTTTCCTGGACTGTGCCCAGCTGGTGGAATGACCTCCCAATCTCAATTGGAGTATTTAATCGTTTTCAAAAAACATCTAAAAGACACATCTTTTTCACCAGCACTTGACCAACTAATACTAGCACTTAGCTTTTCTTTTCTATGTTATCCTATTCTTAAAACACACACACACACACACACACACACACACAGCTCCGTGTTCTGCTCTAGACTAACTGAGACTTGTCATGGCACTTGTATACTGTTGTTGTTCTCTTGTTGGTCTGATTGCTTCTATTGTTCTCATTTGTAAGTGGCTTTGGATATAAGTGTCTGCTAAATGATTAAATGTAAATGTAATGTAAGTGTATGATCAGAGTGGTGTAGGCACCTGTGATCATGCCGTGTGGGTCTCGTGAGACGGCCGTGGTCTCCTCCTCTCTCCTCCAGATGTGCAGCAGCAGCTGTGATGCGCTGGTGTCTCTCTCTCCGCTCCAGTGCAGCAGGTGTGTGACGGCCTGGGGATTCTCACACAGCTCCAGCAGCGTGGACACGAGCGGAGACAGCATGTGTCTGGGGCTCCGCTGCAAACACACCAGACAATGACACACTCAGCACTTTCTTGCACCTGTATGCACAAATAACATCTAGTGTCTATTCTGTATGTTGTGTATACATTTTTTTTATGTTGTTAGTTTCTATTTACTTATCCTATTTTATTCTATAAATGATAAAAACCGACTGTGAAATGACTGGTAGATCAGCTCTGGTGTCTGTTAGGGTTATCTATTAATGTCAAGGAACGAGAGGGGCCACGGATGAGGTGTTCAGGTTACAGTACATTAAAGAATGATCGTGTGACTTTTTTATGCACAGCAGGTGACCTGTAAATGCGAAAATAAAAAATAAAAAAATTTCCATTGCAGTTTTGTGAAATCCTTCTTTTTTAAATTGTCTGAAAACCACCTTTATAGTAAGTATAAGTTCAGAAGGTTGCTAACTCGTGAACAAAAATTGGAATATCACATAAAACATTTGCAAATATGCACAAATTCCACCTCAAAACCATCCTCAAGCGACCTTAAAAACCTTCAAAATGCACATTTAAACAGGGTGATGAAAACAGCTTTCCATTGGGCATATTTTCAATTCGTTATTTCAGTTTTTTTTTTTTACAATTTAAAGGGTAATGCAAACACAGAGTTAAGTTAAGGCCAGTCATCGGCGAGGTCAGTTTATCTGGTGAGTTCCACACATGCTGGTTTGGTCTGGTCACAGGAGAACTGACCCCCCACTGAGCCTAGTTTCTCCCAAGGGTTTTTCTCCATTTTCTATCAACGATGGAGTTTTGGTTTCTTTGTCGTGTTTAGTTGAAGACACTTGACTGATTGAAGAGAGCTGAACTGGATGATGATGACTACAGACTACAGTCTACATGACTACACTAAAAAGCAGCAGTAAGCAGCAGTTAGGAAATGTGGAGAAATGTCTTTGTCTATTGATTAAAGTAAATGATCAGCATGTGTACACATTCTGAAACTGAGAAAAAGTAAAATAACTGAAAGTGTATTATTAGTATTTGTTAGTTGGTTTGTTCTGAACTGTGCCCCGGCCGATCTGTTCTCACCTGAAGCAGCTGCAGCATCAGATCCACGCCGCGGCGCTCCACGAACACATCCTCCGCCCCCAAACACCCCACCACACAGGACCTGAGAGAGACCAGGAGCACGTGTGAGGAGAGGAGGGAAACTTGGGGAGGCCCATGTTCACATAATTATAAATATATTGTTTCAAATATTCTAAAGGTAAAAGAATCGTGCAGTTCTATAACAACTATAACTATAACGATATCGCTAGAATCACTTTCAGATCGTCTTGTTTTCCAGCTGATGAACGATAAAATCATTGACAGCCAATCAGAAAGCATCCTGCTGTAAAGAGCTCGAGCATTTAAAGTAGGGATGGATAATGAGGCAAATTTATTGATTCAATTTGATTTTGATTCACAAGCATGTAATTCGATTCAATTTGATTCGATATGGATTCCTTTGGATATATAAGCAATCAGGTTCAGGAAAAGAAAGAAATCTTTCTTAACTAATACTGTAAACAATATCATAAAGCTTGCCAGCTAGAACATTATTGTTCATTCATTTAAATCCCACATTAGGCAGTTTTTAAAATAAAATGTATTATGTAACATATATATACATATATGTGTATTATTTAGCCTTGTGTTAGCAAGCGCAGGGTTAGGGGTTCGAGTCCCAGGGAACACATCTTAGGAGAAAATTGTTAGCCTGAATTCAATGTAAGTCGCTTTGGATAAAAGCGTCTGCTAAATGCATACATTTATAAATTATTTGAATTTATATAATACAAATGTATTATATTAATGTTTTAATGATATAACTATGTTTCTAGTCCAGTACACACAATGAACACACATTAAACATTGAAGAACAGGTTCAGTAAATAAAGTGATTATGGAGTTTATGGTCAGAGAGTCTTTCTTGTGATAAATGTGATGTTATGTGACATTATTGATCTCAAATCTTTCTGCGGTTGAATCCCTGATGGAAGGATTGTGTGATTCAGTTCTTCTGATGTTTGTTTGCTGCTGTAACTATAATAGTAAAGATCAAGAGACGATGGCTTCACTACAGCATCTGCGTAACACATTAATGACACACTGACAGACTTTGAAAGCTGAGACTCTGTTTCATATCAAAAGTAATAAAGCTACAAATAATGTTTGCAAAGTTTCGTCATGCATCAGATCGATTCAGAAATCCTAATATCAGTTCATCAATATTCTCAGCCATAATTTAAAGTGTCACAGCTGGAGGTGCTTCTAATAAACAGCATGCTATACAGATATGGTTATAGATATCACTAATGTTTTTGGAGTGAACAGATAAAGACACGCGGGTCTCACCAAAGACAGTCGATGGAGGACAGCAGCAGTTTGTTGTGACCCAGACCACTGAAGACCAGCGCGGCGTCCAGACTCAGATACTGGATCAGCAGCTCCACCCCGTCCCGGCCGAACAGCTCCTGGACACAAGCAGCACTGGTCAGTCATCAGGAGAGAGTGCAGCGGTGCTGGGGGACAGCAGGGGACGCGTCTCACCTTCCTGTGCACGTCTCCTTCACACAGCACAGACAGCAGGAGCAGACAGTCCGTCTGGATCTCCAGAGCCACAGCGTCCTCGTCCTGCGGCCTCCCCAGGAACCAGCGCAGCACACCTGGACACAGAGCTGCAGTGAGTCAGTCTGAGCTGCAGGAGGCGCTGGAGGACACTGAAGGAGGCTCACCCAACAGCTGCCCGATGGCTCCCTGATCACACAGATCCTGTCGCAGCGGCTCGTGCTCCACACACGTCACGGATCTGAGCACACGCACACAGTAGCGCAGCTGAGCCCTCCTCCCGCCCCGCCCACTGCTGCCATGGAGACCGTGACCCCGCCCACTGGAGGAGTCTGACAGACAGGCATGAAGATCATCTTTCTGGTTAGTGCTGATCAGAACTTTTTACATTTATTACTTCACTCCATTAAAAACCAAGTAGTTTTACTCGAGTGAAATTAACGTTTACACATTATCTGACTCCAGTGTTGGTTTGTGCACAGATGGAAACTGGACTGAATCTGGAGCAGTATCTGCATCTTTAATGAGGTCCATTAAGATCCTGCAGTGTGTGTGTGTGTGTGTGTGTGCGAGTGAGTGTGTCTGTCTGTGTGTGTGTGTGTGTGTGTGTGTGTGTGTGTGTGTGTGAGTGTGTGTGTGTGTGTGTGTGAGTGTGTGTGTCTGTCTGTGTGTGTGTCCGTGTGTGTGTCTGTGTGTGTGTCCGTGTGTGTGTGTGTGTGTGTGTGTCTGTCTGTGTGTGTGTGTGTCCGTGTGTGTGTGTGTGTGTGTGTGTGTGAGTGTGTGTCCGTGTGTGTGTGTGTGTGTGTGTGTGTGTGTGTGTGTGTCCGTGTGTGTCCGTGTGTGTGTGTGTGTGTGTGTGTCCGTGAGCGTGAGTGTGTGTGTGTGTGTCTGTCCGTGTGTGTGTGTGTGTGTGTGTGTGTGTGTGTCCGTGTGTGTGTGCGTGTGTCCGTGTGTGTGTGTGTGTACCGTGCTGCAGGCAGCAGTCGATCAGCAGTAGCAGGCAGGTGTTGGCCTGACACGTCATGTATTCCTCCAGCATCAGAGGAGCCAGAGAGCTCAGTGTGGACAGAGCCTGCAGCTGTAGCTCCTCCTGCTGGCTGGAGGTCCATCTGCGTCTGTGTCTGCCGCTGCGCTCCGCAGACGAGCTCGGCTTCACCAGCAGCATCAGAGCCAGCATCACACGGCCCTCTCTGAACAGCTGCTCACACAGAACACACAGCACCTGCTCATTACTCTCCATACCGCAAACACACTTCATAATGAACAAAAACATATACAGTATATTTGCTAGAATATACAGAATACATGTAGATATATTTTCTACCAGTGTATTTTTTGGCCATTTTTTTATTTTTTGAAAATATATATCTTTTTTAATTACTTAATAAAAATGCCTAATGCCTTCGTTGATTTCAATCCAGGAGAATACATTCACATATGTCACATTCGTTGTGTAAACATATAACACATATGAATAAAAATCACACACACATTCGCACACACACACCTTTGTTTTTGTGTAAAGTGTGTTCATCCCATAGGTGTAATGGTTTTTATTCTGTACAAACTGTATATTCTATGTCCCTTCACCAACCCTACACCTAACCCTAACCCTCACAGGAAACTTTGTGCATTTTTACTTTCTCAAAAAAACTCATTCTGTATGATTTATAAGTGTTTTGAAAAATGGGGACATGGGTTATGTCCTCATAAGTCACCCTCTCCTTGTAATACCTGTGTCATACCCATGTCATTATACAGAGTTGTGTCCTGATATGACACACACACACACACACACAGTATTTCTCGTGTTCGAGTCGTCTCACCTGCAGTGCAGACAGATCTCTTGACAGCACCACCATGATGTTCAGCAGGAGCTTCTTCATCTCAAAGTCCTCCTGGTTGAAGGACAGCTTCAGGTTTCTCACCAGAGGATTGTGGCTCTTCACTGAGAAACACAGGTGTGTGAGGAATGTTCTGGCCACTGTCATGAACACTTGTTAAATCACTCACACTTACGCTCAGGAAACGTGAGGAACGGCGTGAGATGCTTGAGGAAGCCGCTCTCCTGAAACACACAGACACACAGAGCTGCTGCGAGCTGCAGAGGAAGAGTCATGAGGATGATGGTGATGAAGACTCACGATCAGAGGAGCGCCGGGATTCTCCGCGATCAGAGACAGCAGCACCAGCAGGTCGTTCCTCAGCTGACGCTCATGATGACGGAAACCCTTCAGGAGCAGATGGAGAAACGCATCCTTCAGAGATCTGCAGCACAGAAGAAGTTCAGAGGTCATGCTCATGTTCAGCTCACACAAAAAAGTTTTTGCATTATTTTATATTTTGAAAGCCCACATTTCCCATTAATGTCATGCGCAGAACTAACAGTTTTAATTAATGCTGCTAATAAATCATTGCATTGTGACAGCTGTCTATTTAATATTTTTCCTGTTCTTCAGATTGAGCGAGTGGTTTATACCCTAATGTTGGAGCAGGATTTTTATTATTTGATGTTCAAGTTTTTATTTAGTAAATATTGTATTTTCACTGCTGTATGCAGAATATATTGGGTCCAGTAATATAACGGTGATACGGTGAGTGAATTCAGTTTTTTGTAAGAGTTTGTTGAATTAATACTGTTTGTAAGTTTGTAAGAACTAAAGTTAATAATTTCTGTAAATTGATGAAAATAAAATTTTTGTATTTGTGCATGAATTAAGAAAAATGGTTGTGGAAATTTTTTTGTTATGACTGTTGTATTTATTTATTTATTACCCTTTTTTTCTAGTGCAATTCAACTGTTGTTATTAAAATTGTAAAGGATTAAAAGGTAAATAATTCTTCAGTTATATCTGTTGTGATTTTGGTTTTATGCTTATTTTTTTTCTGAAATGCAATATAATGAACTGAACTGAGGTAGAATAGAAAAAGTTTTTAACATATGTCTTGTTGCTTAAAAAAAACGGTATTATCAGTCTTTTATTTCCTGTGTGTTCAGGTTTATGAACATTTCTAGTGAGGCTTGATCAGCATAACTTCATGATGAATTCAGCTGATGGTGTGGGATCTGACTCACGCGATGCAGTCGCTGCTGCTGAGCTGTGAGGTCACTTCCTGTCGAGAGCCGTTCTCCAGCAGGTTCCACAGGATCTCGGAGGATCTGAAGAGCAGTTCTCCGGACGGATCTCCTTCACTCATGTGGAAACAGATCTTCTGTGCGGCCTGAGCTCTCAGCATCAGCTTACAGTTGACTTCTGTCAGAAACACATGACAGGTTCAGAGCAGAGCCATGACACACGCTGAGAGCAAGTGGAGGCTCTGATTGGTCACCTGATGTTCTGGACAGGATCTGCAGCGTCTGCAGGAGACAGAGTTTGACCGGCAGCTGCTCCTCCGTTAGAGCCAGAGACATGACCAGCGTCTCAGAAACACCACTGCGCTCCAGCATCAGAGCCCTGTAGTCAGCACGTGTGGAACACACACCTGAAACACAAACACATCAGTACACACACACACAGGATCAATACAGCCATTCACGTCTGAAGAGCTCGGTGACATCTCTCACCATCAGAGCTGTGTTGGTGTTTGTCACGGCTGTAGAAGGCGCTCACAGACAAACAGATCTGACGTCGTACCTCCGGCAGCGGGATCCTCATCAGAAAACCTGTCATAACACACTCATTATAGAGAGAAGAAAACCTGTCGTGACACACTCATTATAGAGAGAAGAAAACCTGTCATAACACACTCATTATAGAGAGAAGAAAACCTGTCGTGACACACTCATTATAGAGAGAAGAGAAGAAAACCTGTCGTGACACACTCATTATAGAGAGAAGAAAACCTGTCGTGACACACTCATTATAGAGAGAAGAAAACCTGTCATAACACACTCATTATAGAGAGAAGAAAACCGGTCGTGACACACTCATTATAGAGAGAAGAAAACCTGTAGTGACACACTCATTATAGAGAGAAGAGAAGAAAACCTGTCGTGACACACTCATTATAGAGAGAAGAAAACCTGTCGTGACACACTCATTATAGAGAGAAGAAAACCTGTCATAACACACTCATTATAGAGAGAAGAAAACCGGTCGTGACACACTCATTATAGAGAGAAGAAAACCTGTAGTGACACACTCATTATAGAGAGAAGAGAAGAAAACCTGTCGTGACACACTCATTATAGAGAGAAGAGAAGAAAACCGGTAGTGACACACTCATTATAGAGAGAAGAGAAGAAAACCTGTCGTGACACACTCATTATAGAGAGAAGAGAAGAAAACCTGTCGTGACACACTCATTATAGAGAGAAGAGAAGAAAACCTGTAGTGACACACTCATTATAGAGAGAAGAGAAGAAAACCTGTCGTGACACACTCATTATAGAGAGAAGAGAAGAAAACCTGTCGTGACACACTCATTATAGACAGAAGAAAACCTGTCGTGACACACTCATTATAGAGAGAAGAGAAGAAAACCTGTCGTGACACACTCATTATAGAGAGAAGAGAAGAAAACCGGTAGTGACACACTCATTATAGAGAGAAGAGAAGAAAACCTGTCGTGACACACTCATTATAGAGAGAAGAGAAGAAAACCTGTCGTGACACACTCATTATAGAGAGAAGAGAAGAAAACCTGTCGTGACACACTCATTATAGAGAGAAGAGAAGAAAACCGGTAGTGACACACTCATTATAGAGAGAAGAGAAGAAAACCTGTCGTGACACACTCATTATAGAGAGAAGAAAACCTGTTGTGACACACTCATTATAGAGAGAAGAAAACCTGTCGTGACACACTCATTATAGAGAGAAGAAAACCTGTCGTGACACACTCATTATAGAGAGAAGAAAACCTGTCGTGACACACTCATTATAGAGAGAAGAAAACCTGTCGTGACACACTCATTATAGACAGAAGAAAACCTGTCGTGACACACTCATTATAGAGAGAAGAAAACCGGTGGTGACACACTCATTATAGAGAGAAGAAAACCTTTCGTGACACACTCATTATAGAGAGAAGAAAACCTGTCGTGACACACTCATTATAGAGAGAAGAAAACCGGTGGTGACACACTCATTATAGAGAGAAGAAAACCTGTCGTGACACACTCATTATAGACAGAAGAAAACCTGTCGTGACACACTCATTATAGAGAGAAGAAAACCTGTCGTGACACACTCATTATAGAGAGAAGAAAACCGGTCGTGACACACTCATTATAGAGAGAAGAAAACCTGTCGTGACACACTCATTATAGAGAGAAGAAAACCTGTCGTGACACACTCATTATAGACAGAAGAAAACCTGTCGTGACACACTCATTATAGAGAGAAGAAAACCTGTCGTGACACACTCATTATA
Organism: Carassius auratus; assembly: GCF_003368295.1. Classification (NCBI taxonomy): domain Eukaryota; kingdom Metazoa; phylum Chordata; class Actinopteri; order Cypriniformes; family Cyprinidae; genus Carassius; species Carassius auratus. The sequence continues at coordinate 10,864,281 of NC_039286.1, forward strand.
GAGAGAAGAAAACCTGTCGTGACACACTCATTATAGAGAGAAGAAAACCTGTCGTGACACACTCATTATAGAGAGAAGAAAACCTGTCGTGACACACTCATTATAGAGAGAAGAAAACCGGTCGTGACACACTCATTATAGAGAGAAGAAAACCTGTCGTGACACACTCATTATAGACAGAAGAAAACCTGTCGTGACACACTCATTATAGACAGAAGAAAACCTGTCGTGACACACTCATTATAGAGAGAAGAAAACCTGTCGTGACACACTCATTATAGAGAGAAGAAAACCTGTCGTGACACACTCATTATAGAGAGAAGAAAACCTGTCGTGACACACTCATTATAGAGAGAAGAAAACCTGTCGTGACACACTCATTATAGAGAGAAGAAAACCTGTCGTGACACACTCATTATAGAGAGAAGAAAACCGGTCGTGACACACTCATTATAGAGAGAAGAAAACCGGTCGTGACACACTCATTATAGAGAGAAGAAAACCTGTCGTGACACACTCATTATAGACAGAAGAAAACCGGTCGTGACACACTCATTATAGAGAGAAGAAAACCGGTCGTGACACACTCATTATAGAGAGAAGAAAACCTGTCGTGACACACTCATTATAGAGAGAAGAAAACCGGTCGTGACACACTCATTATAGAGAGAAGAAAACCTGTCGTGACACACTCATTATAGAGAGAAGAAAACCGGTCGTGACACACTCATTATAGACAGAAGAAAACCGGTCGTGACACACTCATTATAGACAGAAGAAAACCTGTCGTGACACACTCATTATAGACAGAAGAAAACCTGTCGTGACACACTCATTATAGACAGAAGAAAACCGGTCGTGACACACTCATTATAGAGAGAAGAAAACCGGTCGTGACACACTCATTATAGAGAGAAGAAAACCTGTCGTGACACACTCATTATAGAGAGAAGAAAACCGGTGGTGACACACTCATTATAGAGAGAAGAAAACCTGTCGTGACACACTCATTATAGAGAGAAGAAAACCTGTCGTGACACACTCATTATAGACAGAAGAAAACCGGTCGTGACACACTCATTATAGAGAGAAGAAAACCGGTCGTGACACACTCATTATAGACAGAAGAAAACCGGTCGTGACACACTCATTATAGACAGAAGAAAACCTGTCGTGACACACTCATTATAGAGAGAAGAAAACCTGTCGTGACACACTCATTATAGACAGAAGAAAACCTGTCGTGACACACTCATTATAGACAGAAGAAAACCTGTCGTGACACACTCATTATAGAGAGAAGAAAACCTGTCGTGACACACTCATTATAGAGAGAAGAAAACCGGTCGTGACACACTCATTATAGAGAGAAGAAAACCTGTCGTGACACACTCATTATAGACAGAAGAAAACCTGTCGTGACACACTCATTATAGACAGAAGAAAACCTGTCGTGACACACTCATTATAGAGAGAAGAAAACCTGTCGTGACACACTCATTATAGAGAGAAGAAAACCGGTCGTGACACACTCATTATAGAGAGAAGAAAACCTGTCGTGACACACTCATTATAGACAGAAGAAAACCGGTCGTGACACACTCATTATAGAGAGAAGAAAACCTGTCGTGACACACTCATTATAGACAGAAGAAAACCGGTCGTGACACACTCATTATAGAGAGAAGAAAACCTGTCGTGACACACTCATTATAGACAGAAGAAAACCGGTCGTGACACACTCATTATAGAGAGAAGAAAACCTGTCGTGACACACTCATTATAGACAGAAGAAAACCTGTCGTGACACACTCATTATAGAGAGAATACACTCATCCAGCTGGAGAGAGGACATGTGTACACAAATGCCAGAATTCACTCAGAAATCTATAAATACACTCAATTTAGCTTAAGCTGCAATCAAATTTCACCACTAAAGAGAAATTAGAATTTGCATGTCTGTTTGAGCACATTTAACACCAAATTACCGTTAATTCCAAATTAACTTACTTTTGTAAAGTAAAAATATTTTCCCCCCTGTGTGATTCTTGTTAGATTCTAATTTCTCAATAACGTTTTTTCTAAGAAGTCTCTTCTGCTTACAGAGGCCTCATTTATTGGTCAAAGTACAGTGAAAACTGTAAAATATTATTAAAGTTTCAAACAGCTGTTTTCTGTGTGGATATATGTTAAAATTATTTTTTTTGTGTGATGTGCAGCTTTCAGCATCATTACTTCAGTCTTCAGTGTCACATGATCTTCAGAAATCATTCTAATATGCTGATTTGCTGCTCAAGAAACATTTCTGATTATTATCAATTTTGAAAACAGTTATTTTTGAGTTTTTCATTTTATTTTTCAGGATTCACAGATCAAAGTCTTTTTCATGTGGTTAATATGCTTACCCATCTGAGACACACAGTCTGTCACCACACTGGCGTACTTCATCTCATCAGATGATTTTTCTTTCAGGAAGGGAAGACTTAAAGACATGAAGCATTGAAGATTTCATTAGTTCACATTCACTTCTGTAAACAGTCTGCTATAAAGACTTCAGGCTGACATCATACCCGCATATCTGCAGTAAATCACAGAGGATTCGGGCATATTCCGGATGATCGGACACTCTTTCAGCACAAAGGTTCATAATCTTAAAAATGTCAGCAAGGTCCCTCAAAAGCTGGACAGGTACATTTTAAGGAAAGGGTTGATCATGTCACCTTCATCATCATCATCATCACAGGATTATTCCTCTGAGCCTCTCAGAGCATCATGTGGTGCATCACACCAAACATCACCTTAAATCTGAAGCTGGAAAATGCTGACAGTACTGCCGTTAACTGAGACTGTAGGGACTTCAGGATCCTAGAGGACACTGACATCACTGGAAATGATTATTCACAGTCAGTCACTACAAACGATGTGTGTCCTGCTTCCATAGCAAGTTCTAGTTTATTTGCACAATATAAAATATATACTATAAAAACTCAGCTTGAAAATAATATTTATGATTTTATTAGATTGTTGAAGATCATGAGCTGATCACTTAGTACCCTGGTGTTTTGTTTTGGACATCGGATTGATCTTTTTCTGCAATATATATATCTATATATATATATTTCCGTTTTATCTTATGATTCTGAATGGAAGTTGGACTTTGCTGTAAATAGTTATTTAGTTAATTAGTCTTATAAATAAAGGATGCAAAAAAATATTTAAAAGACATTCAAATATGTTCTTATTTATATTCTTCAACTTTGGAAACACCATTTTTAATGTTGTCATGACAGCGTCATCTACATCTAAACTTTTAGGATACATATCCTCGCTGGCATTGTTTCACCACTTTCTTCAAGATGAAAATCTGCCTTTCTTTTAAGGAGGCCTGGAAATGGAGATATGTTCAAATAAGCCAAGCACTGAATGAAAGAAGAAGTGAACATGGAATGGCATGCCCAGTTAACATTTTATCCTTAAGTATATATTTTCAGTACTTGTTTGATACTAGTATCTTTTCCATTTATCTTATCCATTAACTTACCATTTAACTTAGTGTTTCAAGTACTAGTACATATTCATTGGCCACTTCTTAAGTTTTAGCTACTAGTAACATTTTAAAAGATATATAGATACTACTAAAAAATAAATAGATATTGGTGCTTACTAATACATTCCGATAGTGACAAGTAACTATTTTAATATATACTAGTAGTTATTCATTAGGTAATAGTACTTAATTTTTAGATACAAGTACATATCATTAGAAACTAGTGGTTAATCATTATATACTAGTACTCATCAGATACTCTTACCTTCTTACCTAGCATGTAATTTATTAATTACATACTGGTATTTATTCATTATATACTTTCTAATTAAATAGACTCTAGTACTTATTTGTTACTAGTAAGATTTTTATTTTATTTTGCCAATATGATTTTTTATTGAACTTTACAGTGGCCATTCTCACTATTCACATCACAAGAGTAAAAAAAAAGCAGTTGCAACTAGTAAGATACGATTTGTTACTAGTAACAATTGCAAAAGGTACTAGTGTCTAAAAATAAGTAGTCCAACTAGCACTCAACAAACTACAAATACCTATGAAATAAGTACTAGTATCTAAAGAAAACAACAGTATTTAATAAATAAGTACTTTTATGTAATGAATACTTACTAGTAAATAAAAAAAAATACTAGTCATTATTGGAATCCATACAACTCAGAGCTGAATAGTTGATGAATGACAGATCCAATAGAAGTCAAGGGTAAAGATTTGAAATGTTTTACTAGTAACAATAGAATAGTTACTAGACACTACTGAAATGAGTACTACTAGTATATAATAAATAAGAACTAGTATATAATAAATATATAATAAATAAATAATAAGTCTCTAATGAATAAGTACTAGTATGGAAAAGTTACTGGCATGCCTAGCTAAAAACTAAAAAAAACAAATTGCATTAGTAGCTAAATAATAGGAACTAGTAGCTAATAAATAAGTTCTAATAGTTGATGGGGAAGATACTAGTAGTTAAAGAATAAGTACTAATACGTTAGCATTAAATGTTAAGCCAGCTTGCCATACACTGAGTCTTACTGAGAGCGGATCCTGCAGCAGCTGAAGCACTCGAGAGAGATCGGTGACCCTCACAGCCTGGAAAACAGTGGTCAGTCAGAGAGACATGCAGAGAAACACTGAGACACACTGAGACACACGGAGACACACTGATATACAGAGATACACTGAGATACACTGAGACACACTGATATAATGAGACACACTAAGACACACTGAGATACACTGAGACACACTGAGACACACACTGAGATACTGAGATACACTAAGACACACTGAGATACACTGAGACACACTGATATACTGAGACACACTAAGACACACTGAGATACACTGAGACACACTGATACACACTGATACACTGAGACACACTGATATACTGAGATACACTAAGACACACTGAGATACACTGAGACACACTGAGATACACTGAGACACACTGATATACTGAGACACACTAAGACACACTGAGATACACTGAGACACACTGATACACACTGAGATACACTGAGACACACTGAGATACACTGAGACACACTGATATACTGAGACACACTAAGACACACTGAGATACACTGAGACACACTGATACACTGAGACACACTGAGATACACTGAGACACACTGATATACTGAGACACACTGAGACACACTGAGATACACTGAGACACACTGATACACACTGATACACTGAGACACACTGAGATACACTGAGACACACTGATATACTGAGACACACTAAGACACACTGAGATACACTGATACACACTGAGACACACTGAGACACACTGAGACACACTGAGACACACTGAGGCACACACTGAGATACACACTGAGATACTGATATACACTAAGACACACTGAGATACACTGAGACACACTGAGACACACTGATACACTGAGACACACTGAGATACACTGAGACACACTGAGACACACTGAGACACACTGAGACACACTGATACACTGAGACACACTGAGATACACTGAGACACACTGATATACTGAGACACACTAAGACACACTGAGATACACTGAGACACACTGATACACACTGATACACTGAGACACACTGATACACACTGATACACTGATACACTGAGACACACTGAGATACACTGAGACACACTGATACACACTGATACACTAAGACACACTGAGATACACTGAGACACACTGAGACACACTGAGACACACTGATACACTGAGACACACTGAGATACACTGAGACACACTGATATACTGAGACACACTAAGACACACTGAGATACACTGATACACACTGAGACATACTGATACACACTGAGACACACTGAGACACACTGAGGCACACACTGAGATACACACTGAGATACTGATATACACTAAGACACACTGAGATACACTGATACACACTGAGACACACTGATACACACTGAGACACACTGAGGCACACACTGAGATACACACTGAGATACTGATATACACTAAGACACACTGAGATACACTGATACACTGAGGCACACTGATACACTGAGATACACTGATACACTGATACACTGAGATACACTGAGACACACACTGAGATACACACTGAGATACTGAGATACACTAAGACACACTGAGATACACTGATACACACTGAGACACACTGAGACACACTGAGATACACTGATACACACTGAGACACACTGAGACACACTGAGACACTGAGACACACTGAGACACACACTGAGATACACACTGAGATACTGAGATACACTGAGACACACACTGAGATACTGAGATACACTGATACACACTGATACACTCTGATACACTGAGATACATTGAGATACACTGAGATACACTGAGACACACTGAGACACACACACTGGGAAACACACGGAGACACACACACACACATGGGGACACAATGAGACACACAAAGGGAGACACACACACTGAGACTCACACACAGGGACACACACACACTGATAGACACACACGGAGACACAAACACACGGAGACACACGGATATACACTGAGATACACTGAGACACACAAACAGAGACTCACACAAGGGGACACACACACACTGAGACACACACACTGATAGACACACACGGAGACACACACACTGAGACACACACACTGAGACACACACATGGAAGACACACAGAGACACACACAGACACACACACACACACACACTGAGACACACACATGGAGACACACACAGAGACACACACACTGAGACACACACACACAGACACACACACACGGAGAAACACACTGAGACACACATACGGAGACACACACACAGAGACAAACACAGAGACACACACACTGAGACACACACACAGAGACACACACAGAGACACACACACGGAGACACACACACGGAGACACACACACGGAGACACACACTGAGATACACACTGAGATACTGAGATACACTAAGACACACTGAGATACACTGATACACACTGAGACACACTGAGACACTGAGACACACTGAGACACACACTGAGATACTGAGATACACTGATACACACTGATACACTCTGATACACTGAGATACATTGAGATACACTGAGATACACTGAGACACACTGAGACACACACACTGGGAAACACACGGAGACACACACACACATGGGGACACAATGAGACACACAAAGGGAGACACACACACTGAGACTCACACACAGGGACACACACACACTGATAGACACACACGGAGACACAAACACACGGAGACACACGGATATACACTGAGATACACTGAGACACACAAACAGAGACTCACACAAGGGGACACACACACACTGAGACACACACACTGATAGACACACACGGAGACACACACACTGAGACACACACACTGAGACACACACATGGAAGA